>NW_019154154.1:5823310-6065281 GCF_002288905.1 Enhydra lutris kenyoni | reverse complement strand
TGCTGTGAAGTGTGTAAACCTGGCGATTCACAGACCTGTACCCCTGGGGATAAAAATATATTATATGTTTATAAAAAATAAAATTTAATAAAAAAAAATTGAGGGTTTTGACATAAGCAGATGATCCTAAAAGATCTGGGTGGGCCCTGAATGCGGTCACAAGTATCTATAAGAGACAGGTAGGGGGAGATTACACACACACACACACACACACACACACACACACACACACACACGAGAGAAGGTAATGTGAAGATAGAAGCAGAGTTTGGACCGTGTCACAAACTGGCGAACACCACGGGTTGCCAGCAGCCATGAGAAGCTGGAGAGGCCAAGTTACAGATTCTCTCCCACAGCCTCCAGACTGCCCCCCAGTCCTGATGACACCTGGGTTGCAGAATACTGACTTCTGAACCTTTGAGATTATCATTGTTTTATGCAACCGAAGCTGATGTAATTTTTTTACAGGAACCACAAGAAAAATCAGGTCCGTCTGTGCACAAAGCAGACAGGAGTGTGAAGTGATTTTATCACAATATGTAACATACGTGGAAATTTGTATTTGGTCCCATTCAATTTTGCCAAATGAGAAGTGTTGCATAAAAGAAATAGCACTTAGGGGCACCTGGGTGGCTCAGTCAGTTAAGAATTTGCCTTCAGCTCCTGTCATGATCCAGGAGTCCTGCATCAGGCTCCTTGCTCAGCGGGGAATCTGCTTCTCCCTCTGCCTGCTACTCCCCTTACTTGTGCATGCGCTCCCTCTCTCTCTCATAAATAAAATCCTTAAAAAAAAAAAAAAAAAAAAAGATAGCACTTAGAAGTGAGACCCATGTCTCAACATGCAGTATCTAGTAATTAAAGTCTCCATGTCTCTTTCCATCTCAGCAACACACCTTCAGACTGCCAACATTTCCTGTCTTAATTTTAGAATAACCTGACTGTGCCCCACAAAGGAGACTTATAGATCTTCAATGTTGTAGATAGCCTATTCTAATAAAGAAGGAACACGAATGGAGAAAGGACTTTGGTCATCTCAACTCTGCTACTAAACGCTTTTATGAACTTAGTTAAGACTCTTAATTTCTGAGTCATCACTTACCCCCAACCAAACGCGCACAAGCACACACACACAAGAAAAGAAGAGATTATTTAGGTGACAGATGTAATAAGATTACAAAAACTACTATGATAATGCCTGGCATCAGAATTCTTTTTTTGTGAGGAAACTACCTTTGCTGGAGAAAAATACCTACTTCCAAAGAAGTAGGACCTCAAAGGTATTCGAGAGAATTAATGTGCTTGACATGAGACAATTAGAAAAGTTTGCGTTTTTTTGTGGTTTTTTGTTTTTTTACCTGGTGAGTGAAAAGAAAGAAGACAGAAGAAGGGAAAGGAGTGTGGGGGGTGGGGATGTAAACAGGTTGACGGGAAAGGTCCAGAGAGCAACAAACATCTAGCCTCAAACTGGCCTTGTCCAGGTCCCCTTCCCCCCAAACACAGGGCACCCCTAGGCTCACCCTTCTAACCCTTCTCCCAAGACACCAAACAGACACTATCAGGAGTGCTTCCAAGTTCACCTATGGAGCAGCTATTGTGACTCGAGGGTCCAAACTTAAAAGATAAGATGTATTTGTTGATAAAATGCAGAACAGTTGGGCTCTAAGACTACAACCCTCCTTTCCTGCTAGTGATGCCTAAAGTTTCTCAAAAAGGAAAGAGCACACACTTTATATTAATTCAAGAAGTAAAGGCTGAAAATGCAAATGAATTTCAAGTCACAATCCTTCAATAAGTGCTGCTGTTTGCTATGAAAGGAGGGGCAAGGGGCCGTGAAGTGCTAAGAAGAGAGGCAGGGTTTCTGCACAGGAAGTACCCAGTATCAGAGAGGAGTCCGGTCATGGAAGTGACTGGTGATTTCACAATGTGTCGAAATTTGTCCCTCCCTACACCCAGGCAAGGCAGAAAGCAGCCACCAGACAAATAAAACAAATAGGTAAATATTTAGAATGCTGGGTGGTGATAGGTATGAAGGAGTTAAGGAGGCTGATTTCTATCTATTTTTTTAAAGATTTTATTTATTTGAGAGAGAGTGAGCATGAGCAGGGAGAGAGGCAGAGAGAGAGGGAGAAGCAGGCTTCCTGCCTGACAAGGAGCCTGATGCGGCTCTCGATCCCAGGACCCAGGGATCATGACCTCAGCTCAAGGCAGATGCTTAACCAGCTGAGCCACCCAGGTGCCCCTGATTTCTATTCTTTTAAAGGACCGAATGAGGGGCGCCTGGGTGGCTCAGTGGGTTAAAGCCTCTGCCTTCGGCTCGGGTCGTGATCCCGGGGTCCTGGGATCGAGCCCCGCATCGGGCTCTCTGCTCAGCGGGGAGCCTGCTTCCTCCTCTCTCTCTGCCTGTCTCTCTGCCTAATTGTGAATTTACATTTTAAAAAAAAAAAAAAAAAAAAAAAAAAAAAAAAAGGACCGAATGAGATACTGTCATAAAAGGGCTTAAAAAAGTACAAGGCAATGGTTGAAAACTCTATACCATTTAAACAGTTGCATTCTTCTGATGTTTTGATTTTACTCAAAGCAAGTTTTGCTGTGTCATATGCCTCTCACAAACTACCTGTGTAAGTGACTCTCACTTCAAACCCACAGACAGTGTTGTCCTTCCTCTGGGCAGATGGTGCATGCTCACCAGGGAGGGGCAGCAGGTGGGACCTCACGTGCACTCAATGAGCCCCACGCTCTCCAGTAATCCCCTGATGGTGGCAGAGTACAGAGGATGCGTGGCAGAATGGCCCCACAGGCTGACTTCCACCACTGCTTCAGCCACTCCTGTGGCATTTCACACTCTTAGTAAGCAGTGCAGTTCCAAAGAGCTTTACCCCTGCGAAAGCATCATTTAGTTGCAGATTCCGTGCCAATTGATTTCATCTTCTTTAGTCTCCCTGGAAAGAAATGATAAATGCTATCAGCAGAAAATCAGTTGTGAGCACACTGGGCTTATCATGTATACCTTCCAACCCACTCAAACCTCTTCCCAAGCTATTTGCTGGCTCAAGCCCATCCCCTTACTTCCAGAATTCACCAAGATTCCTGTTCAATGACTTTCTTTGGCCAATCGAAGTGAACAAAAGTGACACGTATCATTTCCCAGGGAACGCATCTAAGAGCTGTATTTACTTGTTCTCTTCCCTGCTGTTGCAAACCCCAAATGTCATGGGGAGATGGAGGCATCCTAATGCTGAAGTCTCTATCAGCTTGAGCTTCTAAATAACTACACTGATACTACTTATCTTTAGACATGGAGTATAAGCAAAAAATGTTCTCAGCCACTAGATTTTAGGGCTGCTTGTTACCATAGCACGATGTATTTTATCTGGAGTAAAGCCACAATAAATCCCATTTTCAGCACCTGGTAGTTTCCCTCCCCTGCCCCACCCTGGCCTGGAAAAATAGTACTAGGGCATCTGCTGTGTCTAATGAGAAATTAAGACATTTTTAAATGATGAAGGGATTTACGCCGATATGAAAGAGCTGAAGTGCAAGGTAACTTCCCCAGGACTCCGATTACTAAAGAAGATCACTTCGAAGTGCTACACATAATGCCGCCACGTACCCTCTGATACATCCCAAGGGAATTTATTTCAAGTTTCTCCAAAAAGTGGGACACTAACCTAACAGTTCAATTAAAAAAAAAATAGCCATAACACTAGAGGCCCTCTGAGAAGGGGAGAAGAAAAGGAGAGCAGAACAATATTACTGCTGCATCCTGTGTGACTTCGGCAGTTCCTAAAGTGACTGTGGAAGCAACAGCAGAGACCGGGGCACACAGAAGGTCCGTCACCCACAGCAAGATGAAGAGCAATGGTTCTCACGTGCACAGAAGTGACATCTTTAGGAAATGAGCTGCAGGAAGGTGTCAGCTGTTAACACATTCTATGGCCAGAGTAGAGATTAACCCCAGAGCCCACAGCAGAATTTTATTTTCCCCAGGAAGACCTGATGAACTGTGCCAGGTCTGCACATGGGATACTGCATGGGAGGAAGGAGAAAGGGGCCTTACGTCCCTGACACTCCAGCAGGGAGGCCCAAGATGGGATTTTATCGTCCTGCGATTGCTACCCACATTCTTGACAGTCCTCCCCTAGACTGGTCTGAGAAATTACGAATTCATGCAAAAATGGATAAATGTTTATAGAACCATCCAGAAGGATCTGGAATCTGTTGCAGTAACCAGGCACAAACGTTGAAATAAAACAACGTATTCACTGGATCTTGATGAAACAATGGATATACTGGGTCTCTAAACCTTAACATTTTAATAACAACTACTTGGAAGCCAAACCCATCTTACCCCAAATGGGAGAGATTGACAGCCGTAAAATAGCATAAAGATTGAAGCCACGAGATGCTACACCAAAAACACATACTTTTAAGGACATCTTTATTTATATTTTCACAGTATTTTCTCTGAAGTTTATATAATAGCACATGGAGATTTTCATCCAAATACCAACCACACACTACCGACAGCTTTAGACTTCTCAACCCCCTCAGCCTGTAAGTTGCTCCAGGGTGGAAATGGGTGCAATGTCTAGAACAGTCATTCCAGGAATTGTCTCTGAGCTATGGCTCCCATCACAGCTCACAAGCAGCAGTCTGAATCTGCTTCACTTTCATCAGAAAAGATACATGGAATGGAGCCCACTTAGTTCATGGCTGCCAGCCCTCTTCATCTCCCTCCCACAGACACGCATACAGGAAACCTGGCAGCTTCCTTCTCCCTTCCTGTCATTCTCACTAGGCTAAGGAGCAGGCAGATGCAGGAGGGAGGGGGAAAGCAGAGGCGGCTAGAGCACTTGCCACATTCAGACTTGCCACTACAGGGCCCCCCCAGTGCCTGGCGTTCCTTGGGATCTCTTGGCGGGTTCAAGACCAAGAAATAGGGCTAAGTACCCAAGCAAAATGTCCCAAGCGGCAAGGAAGGCTCCCAAAACCCAGGGCTTTATTTGAAGCAAGAAATAAATGAGAGGGCTTTGCCCTGATTAAATTCTGTTACCTTTGAAAAAAGAGAATTGGGAGTTAGGCAACATTTTCTAGTAGCCACAGAAAATCTGCTAGAATGAGTTCTGAGATGATTAAGGAAGAGTTAGACAAAGAGGGATAAGAGCAAAGGAAACAGTAAGTTTAACACTGATGGGCTTTCCCAGTATCCCCAGTGGGAGAAATCCCATGGTGGGGCCATGACACATACCCAGGCAGGAAGTTTTAATTGGCAAGACAACAGACAAACTTGGGATCATGGTCTACTTCCCTTGCTAATAAATGTCCCAAGTGCTCCCAGCACAAACTGTCAGAAAAAATCTAGCTTTCCTCTGACTTTTGCGGACAGGTGGTAACACTCAACTCAACCAAACAAATTGTAAGGCTGCTGTATCAATGTAACCTCTCCTCACCCAACGATAAAAAAATGTCAGGAAAAATCTAGAGCAGGATCCTCAGCCACTAATGCACACTCTAAACAGAGTGAGGGACACAGCCCTTTGGTGAAGTGACAGAAGGCAGGCTAGATGAGCAGTTCAAAGTTCCCACCTAGAGCTACAGAGCTGCCTTCTTTAATTTATTCACTCACACGTTTCTTACATGGGTGTGCTACGCTTGATAGAACGGCTAGCAAGACAAATATGCTTTGTACATGCAGAGTGTACAGAACGGCAGGGGAAAGAGACAATATAATAGTAATACATCATAATTATAAAATAATGTGACACATACTAGGAAACACACCATCACCCAGTGCAGCCTAAACCCATGAAGAGATAGCAGCCTGATTCAAAACAGACAAAAAGTGGAAACAACTCAAATATCCATCAACTGATGAATCAAGGAACTAAAGTGTGGTATATCCATACAAGGGAATATTATTTAGTCATGAAAAGGAATGGAATGTGGATATAGACTACCACATGGGTGAACTTTGAAAACATTATGCTAAATAAAAGAAGTCAAACACGATTGTGTCACTCAGTCTAGATAAATGCCCATAATAGGCAAATCCCATAGAGACAGAAAGCAAATCAAGGACAGCCAGGGGCTGGGGGATGGGGGGTGGTTGGGTTGTAGAATGAACTGCTTGTGGGTCCAAGATTTCTTTTGGGGGACAATAAAAATGTTCTCAAATTAGGTAACAGTATTAGCTGCACAACCTTACAAAGATAATAAAAACCACCGAATTAAACACTTTAAAAGGGTAAATTTTATGGTATGTGAACTATAGATCAATTTTTTAAATAGTTAAAGGAGAAAAATCCTTTAGTAGAGAAAGATGAGCCTGACCTGCATAGAATTAGTGTTCCTTGTGAGAGTGCAAAGACATAGGAGGAACAGCATTGGTTTCAACATACAACATGCCATCACTTAGCCTTACATGCCCCACTGTTTCCTAACATGCAAATCTGGATTCCTTCAATGCCATGAAGTTTAGAAATAACACACATAAGTCATCTATTGTAGATTCTCAAAAAACAACTGCTGAAGAATATTACAGAATTTACACTGGAGAGGTTCCCAGCTAGGATGAGATTTCCCTAATCCTCGAGGCCAGCAAATCACCTCCCTGGTGTCCAGGGGCATAATGATCATCAAGGCAAAATGAAAAGAACTGTGGTAGCAGAAGAAAGTGCATGGAACTTGTCAGTCAAGGTACTGCTTCCTCCCTATCACATGGCAGTATGGAAAGGTCATTTTCCCCTCTAATTTATGACTATCTCAGGGACTCCATAAGTTGAATACCACTGTGATTTAAGGTCTTCCATCTTTCCATCTGCATTTTGGAGAATCTATGCTTTGGCCAGTTCATTAAAAAGCAGAACTACAAGAACTCAACACAAGACACTGATGAGTTTCAATAAAGCCCACAGATGTATTTCAATTGATTCATCAATAGATTTTGCTTAAAAGTATAAAACATGTAATTAGGAAAAGGATGTTTTATACTTTACCAGTTAGAGTTTCCTAAATTTTGTATTACAGGTGAAAAACCAAGCTCAGGTAATAATTTCATCTAGAAAGCAGACATATTTATCACAGAGCAGAGTGCAATTCTAGACATACAGTGGGAGCACAGTAAATGTTTATTGCAATGGGAAAGCATTACCTAACAGACTAGCACCTGAAGAGACTGAAATACATGTATATGAACTGTTCTCCTCTAAGGAAGAGATGGCTGAAGTCCCTTACAATCTGACCGCTGCCTCTCTCTAACACCATCTCCTCCATCCCTCCACCATACACTAGTCTGCAATCACACTAAACATGCCCTACCACACCTGAGTGTATAGTCACAATAATATCTGGAGTTCTCTAAATATATCATGCCCTTCCCTGCTTCTACGCTTCTGATGCTATTATTCCCTTGCTTGCATCTCGCCTTTCTCCATGTCTCTACCTCATCAAATATGACATGTTACCTAAGACTTGGCACCAGTATAATCTACTTCAGTTCGTCTCCCTGATTGCTCCCTAGTCTTGCCCCTCAGTGTGGTAAGGGGCCCCTCATATATCCTTATCTGCTAACCTGTCACATCATGTTAAAGACAATTGTCTGCTCACTTGTCTCCCATCCTAAATGGTGAATTCCTAGACAGTGGAGCCATGGCTTTCATTCTCCTAATACAGTATTAGTCATTGAATAAAATGTTAACTGAATGCATGAATAAGTGAATGGATGAATAAATGAATTCATACTTTAGTCATAATTGTATTCAGCATGCAACAATTTTATTACCAACTTCAGAAATTTCCTTAAAATTTTAAAACTTAAAGTCAAATAATTACATTGATGAGAAACACCATTAACTTCATTTAAATAAAACTCAGCACCATTATCACATGTAATTTATAACAAAGCTAATCCAACTCATGCTTAATGAGATGAATAATTATTACAGTGTTGTAAGTTCATTGGGCATAAAAGTCACATTTAACATAAACAAATATAAGTAATACTGCTTTTATTTAAGCCAAGCAAATCATTCTTCAGACCCACTGAGGGAAAAGAGAAAAGGCTGAGCAAAAAAGGGAGGTACTCTGCCTGACTCCTTAATCAAGAGCTGAAGTTTTTCAGAGGCAAGTACATCCACTCTCTGGAGCTAAGCGTCACAAAATGTCATCCTTATCCATTTGCTGGTTCACTCATTAACCCTAACATTTGCCCCCAAAAATAATGGGAAGAAGTTGGTCATTGTTTTAACTGTCTCTCACCAATCAATCTCTGCATGGACTTCCTTTTGGAAGCCCAAATCCTGAATACCTGGGTGGCATTCAATGGCTGAAGAAGGGACAGGCAAGTCCATTGCAGCATCAAGAATTGGAAAGGTACCTGGATACTTTCACCTTCCCAGAGGTAAATTAAACTCTTAGAGAATTCTAGAGCAACTAAGCCTTGAAATCCTGCACTAAAAGAAAACCCTATCTAACTGCCCAAGTAAGACACCTAGGAATCATGAGAGAAACCAACACATCGTTTTGCTCTGTCCTGGTTCTCCCCTCTTTCCCTTCCAGATAAAGATTGCAATCATATGGTGGCTTCAGTTCTATGCATCCCCAAAGTCAGTTTTTGCCATGGAGAATCTGTAGAACAGCATCCATGCTGATATGCTCAATGTTACACTCCCAGTACCAGCTCCCTTGGGAGGAGTAAAAAGTCACACTGGATGACAGCACCCATGGATCAAATAAGAGAAGGGGGTGGAAGTCAGAGCAAAAGAATGGCTCACTGAGCTCCTAAAAGGCACCAGAGAGCTTTAAAGGTTGGGAGAGAAGCAGAAATAGGGAGAGAGAAAATATAAAAAAAACTGGACATTCTCTTTCTGCATTTAAATTTAATAAATAGAAGGGGCCAACCCACAATTTTGTAGATAGATGGTCCCTACAGAATTCTATGTGTACATACCTACTGCTTGGAAAAAAAAGTACTTCAAAAGCATACTGGTCATCAAAATTAACAAAACCAACACTTTATTCTCTGTTCAGTAATACTTATACTACATGTATTTCAAAGTAGATATAGAGAACTCATTTTTTTCATACTTCAAGTTGATTTTAATTTCAAGGTTCCTGTTGAAATACAAGTTTGATAATTATGGTGTGAGGTGAATAAAATTTTTTTCAGTACCTTCATTGTAATTTTTTGCATTCTTTGGATTAGCATGAGACAATTGTTCTATTTCGTTAATTTAAATTATTTTTAAATTGGCTTTATGCAAACTTGGTATTTGGGATATAATTTGGACTCCCACACATCTTAATTCATTTGGGATCCAATTAAATTATTTTGATATTCCAAAATGCTTAGCTCCCACTCACTCACTTTTCCCACTCCAACAGAGTTAATCATTATATCTACTATGTAGGAGAGGAAGTCACATCAATTAAATAAGGTGCTGATAAGTGTAGTCAGATGAATCTGTTCTGTTCCCAACTGATATTCCACGTTGCATGACTTTGGACTCATGACATCAACCCATCTGTGTGTGTGTGTCTTTAGCTGAGAAGATGACTCATATCAGTGGTTTTATTATTCTCTTGGGTCAAAAGGAAGACACGTGATACAGATCTTAGTAGACTGGAAACTCCTTGAAGACCACACTAATTCTTCAACACTGTGAACACCAGTCCATCCTCCCCTGTTCATTTCACCTAGTCCAATACTCCAGAGGGCAGAAGAGAGTTGATTAATTTTTTGGCTTAATTGGTTTGCTTTCTAAGACAAGTTAAGTGTAAAGTGCTATAAAGAGAACAATTGATACAAGTTAGTTTAACCCAGTAAACTTCTGAAGGAAACTGTGCCCAACCAGGCACATATAACCCTGACTATGAGAGCAGAAATGACAACAAGTCCACTGAACAACAGAATTCACTGACACATCGCTTACGAGGGGCTCCTGGAAGATATGCTAGATTCTACCTTCTCCTCTTGGAGCTTCCCTATTCACACATGTATACTAAAGGTTCCAAGAAATCTTACATTAAAAAAAGTCATACTTAGCTTTCTCTTATGCGTTTTCCAAATTTAATGGACCAAAAAAACTTTCTACAAGGAATAATAAATGACATCTTAAGAAACAAACTTTGGGAAACCTTATTATAAAACAGATAGTTGAAGACTGACTATTCTGGGGCACCTGGGTGGCTCATCAGTTAGGCGTTCCACTTTTCATTTTGGCTCAGGTCATGATATCAGGCTCTGCGCTTAGCAGGGAGTCTGCTTCAGGATTCTCTTTCTCTCTCTCTGCTCCTCCCCCTGCTCACCCTCTGTCTCTCTCTAAAATAAATAAATAAATCTTAAAAAAAATAAAAAAAAAGGACTGACTATACTACTGAAACTTTGGTCCTCTTCTGCTAGCTTGGGAGGAATAATGTACATTTTACATGTTATTTTTCTCCTCAAAAAAGCATTTTACTCTGCAAAAGTATTAAAACCTCTTTAGTATTAAAAAGTATTAAAACTGCAATGAGGGGGAACGCCTGGATGGCTCAGTGTGTTAAGCGTCTGCCTTCGGCTCAGGTCACGATCGCAGGGTCCTGGGATCTAGCCCTGCATCAGGCTCTCTGCTCAGTGGGGAGCCTGCCTGTAGCTTTCCTTCTGCTCTCTCTCTCTGTCAAATAAATAAAATCTTAAAAAGATAATAAAAAAATAAGTAAAAATAAATTGCAATAGGGGGAAGGGACAAAAAATCACTAAAACCCCAGTTCTTAGGAAAAAAGAATCACACTAAATAATAGTCTGTGAACATAGCCGCATATGTTGTGTATGTAAATTTTTAATCTGACAAAGGACAAAGACTATCCATCAAAAATCTATAGCAAATATAGTATAAGGGTAAACCACTGAAGCATTTGTTTTAAAATCAGGGATAAGATATTCCCTGCTATTACAGTTAGAAACTGTACTGTAAGGAAAGAAAAAGACATAAAAGAAAATTTAGTAGACAAGAGACAAAACTCATTGCTGAGAGAAGATGACTGTCTTTATAAATATCAGTTAAACTATTTTAAAAATTAGATAACTAAGAGAAGAGACAGTATCAAAATCAGTATCCAAAAACCAAGTAGGTACACACTGATTAAATAACAAAATGTAGTAAGAAAGAAACCCATTCATATAAAAATAAAAATCATAAAACATTTAGGAATAAAAAATTAGAAATACTACATTATGATGAAAAAGGTAAGATGTTATTAAATGATATAAAAAAAAAAAACTTGAGTGCCTGGGTGGCTCAGTCGGTTAAGCCTCTGCCTTCGGCTCAGGTCATGATCCCAGAGTTCTGGGATTAAGCCCTGCATCGGGCTCCCTGCTGAGCAGGAAGCCTTCTTCTCCCTCTCCCACTCCCCCTGCTTGTATTCCCTCTCTGTCTCCCTCTCTCTCTGTCAAATAAATAAATAAAATATTTTAAATAAATAAAAAATAAAAATAAAATAAAACTTGAATATTGAAATATGTCACATTCCTGGGTAGGAAGACTCAACAGTGTCTAGTTGTCAAATTTGTACAAATTAATCTTTAAATTCATGCAAATTATAATCATATCTCAATAAGATTTTTCAGGTATAATTTCATAGGTCTATTCTAAAATTCATATGGAAAATAAAATTTATAAAAATGTCAAAAAATTTAAAAAGAGAGGGGAGGAGTAAGATGGTGGAGGAGTAGGACACATAATTTCATCTGGTCCCAGGAATTCAGCTAGATAGTTATCAAACCATTCTGAACACCTACAAACACCACAGGAGATAGAAGAGAAGAAGAGCAGCAATTCTAGGAACAGAAAAGTGACCACTTTCTAGAAAATGGAACATGTGGAGAAGTGAATCTGAGGCAAAAAATGGGAAGATAGACCTGGGGGGGAGGGGCCGGCTCCTGGCAAGCAGTGGAGCAGCAGAGCACAAAATCAGAACTTTTAGAAGTCTGCTCCACTGAGGGACATCGCTCCACAGGCAAAGCAGGGATGGAGCCCTTGCGGAGACAAGTCTCAGGACTCTGGGGTCACAGAAAGACCGGGGCTGCCTGAGTGTGGTAGAGCGTCCAGGAATCAGAGCAGAGAAGCCGGCTGCAAAGACGGAGCTGAGGAGTCGGTTCTGGTTACCTTAAATGGTGATCTGTGGCACAGTTGGGCCACCACTCTTCAAGTATGGACACCACAAGTGGCAGATTCAGAGAGATACCCTCCTTCCTCCTCCAGGAGGAGCCGCGTGGAAGTGCGCTGCAGGAATCTGCTGGGTTTGGAAACTTCAAACAGGGCCTTGCACCAGAGACAAAAACACTTGGTCACAGGCCTGGTGAGCTCCGAGTGCGGCTGAAGACCAGGGAGTTGGGAGGGATTGACTGCTTATCTCTGAGGGCCCATTGAAGAGGGGGCCCCTGAGCTCTCCACTCCTATGGGATAGAGATAGGGAGGCTGCCATCTTCATTTCCCTCCTCCAAAGCTGTAGGGAAAGCCTTCAGGGAACAAAAGCTTCTGAAAGCAAAACCAAGCAGATTGCTCAGCAGGCCCCTGGCAAGGGCGGTGCAATTCTGCCTCAGGCAAAAACACTTGACAATCACTGCAACAGGTCCCTCCCCCATAAGATCAAAAAGAACATCCAGCCAAGACCAAGTTTACCAGTCAATGAGAACTGTAAAACATTAAGAGCCACAGGAATAGAGCACATAGAATTAATTCATGGCTTTTTTCTCATGATTCTTTAGTCTTTCAAAGTTGAATTTTTAAATTTTATTTTTTCTTATTCTATTTTTAAAATTTTTCCTCTTTCTTATTTTAATGTTTTTAAACTATTTTATCTTATTAACAGCTTTAAAAAATATTTTAAAATTTTCACTTAAAATATATATATACTTTTATATATATGTATTTTTCCCCCCTTCTTTCTTCTCCCCCCAGTTTCGAGTCTCTTTGGATTTGGGTAGTATATATTTTTCTGGGGTTGTTACTACCCTTTTAGTATTTTGTTCTCTCATTCATCTATTGTTATCTGGATAAAATGACAAGGAGGAAAAACTCACCACAAAAAAAGAACAAGAGGCAGTACTGATGGCTAGGGATCTAGTCAATACAAACATTATTAGAGATGTCAGAACTAGAGTTCAGAATGATGATTATGAAGGCATTAGCTGGGCTCGAAAAAAAGCATGGAATATACAGAGAATCCCTTTCTAGAGCAATTAAAATCCCTTTCTGGAGAAATAAAAGAAATAAAATTTAACCAAGTTCAAATCAAAAAAGCTATTAAGGAGGTGCAATCAAAAAAAAAAGAAGGTTCTTCCTGCTAAGATAAATGAGGCAGAAGACAGAATTAGTGATATAGAAGACTAAATGATGGAGAATATAGAAGTTGGGCAAAAGAGACAATAACTACTGGACCATGAGGGAAGAATTTGAGACATAAGTGATACCATAAGACAAAACAATATTAGAATAATTGGGATCCCAGAAGAAGAAAGAGATAGACGGGCAGAGGGTATACTGGAGTAAATGATATAGCAAAGAATTTCCCTAATTTGGTGAAGGGAACAAGCATCAAAACCCAGGAGGCACAGAGCACTCCCCTCAAAATCAATAAAAATAGGCCCACACCCCATCATTTAATAGTTAAACTTACAATTCTCAGTGACAAAGAGAAAATCTTGACAGCAGCTTGGTCTCAACATCATTGTAACATACAATGGTAGAAATAATAGACTGGCAGGAGACCCATCCATAGAGACCTGGCAGGCCAGAAAGGACTGCCATGATATATTCAGAGCACTAAGTGAGAAAAATATACAGCCAAGAATACGATATCGAGCTAGGCTGTCATTGAAAATAGAAGGAGATATAAAAAGTTTCCAGGACAAAAAAAACCTAAAAAATTTGCAAACACCAAAGCAGCTCTGTAGGAAATATTGAAAGGGGTACTCTAAGCAAATAGAGAGCCTAAAAGTAACAGACCAGAAAGGAACAGAGACAATATACAGTAATAGTCACCTTACAGGCAATACAATGGCACTAAGTTAATATCTTTCAATGTTATCCTGAATGTAAATGTGCTAAATGTCCCCAATCAAAAGATACAGGGTATCAGAATGGATAAAAAAAAAAAAAAAAGAACCATCCATATGCTGTCTGCAATAAACTCATTTCAGACACAAAGACACCTCCAGATTTAAAGTGAGGGGGTGGAAAACAATTTTCCATGCTAATGGACATCAAAAGAAAGCTGGGGTGGCAATCCTTGTACCAGATAAATTTTAAGTCAAAGACTATAATAAGAGATGAGGAAGGACACTCTATCATACTCAAAGGGTCTGTCCAACAAGAAGGTCTAACAATTTTAAATATCTATGCCCCTAACATGGCTATTTATATAGCCAACTATATAAACTAAATAATTACAAAATCAAAGAAACACATTGACAATAATACAATAATAGCAAGGGATTTTAACACCCCCCTCACTGAAATGGACAGATCATCCAAGCAAAAGATCAATAAGGAAATAAAGGCCTTAAATGACACACTGGACCAGATGGACATCACACATATATTCACAACATTCCATCCCAAAGCAACAGAATACACATTCTTCTCTAGTGCACATGGAATATTCTCTAGAATAGGTTACATCCTGGGTCATAAATCAGGTCTCAACCAGTACCAAAAGAATGGGATCACTCCCTGCATATTTTCAGACCATAGTACTTTGAAACTAGAACTCAATCATAAGAGGAAAGTTGGAAAGAACTCAAGTATATGGAGTGTAAGAGCATCCTACTAAAGAATGAATAGGTCAACCATGAATTTAAAGAGGAATTAAAAAGAATTCATGGAAACAAATGAAAATGAAAACACAACTGCTCAAAATCTTTGGGACACAGCAAAGACAGTCCTGAGAGGAAAGTATATAGCAATCCATGCCTTTCTGAAGAAACAAGAAAGGTCTCAAATACACAACCTAACCCTACACCTAAAGGAGCTGGAGAAAGAATGTCAAAGAAAGCCTAAACCCAGCAGGAGAAGAGAAATAATAAAGATCAGAGCAGAAATCAATGAAATAGAAACTAAAAGAATAGTAGAACACATCAATGAAACTAGGAGTTGATTCTTTAAAAGAATTAATAAGATTGATAAATCCTGGCCAGATTTATCAAAAAAAAAAAAAAGAGAAAGTCATGAATGAAAGAGGAGAAATCACAACCAACACCAAAGACATACAAACAGTTATAAGAATATATTATCAGCAACCATACACCAGCAAATTTGACAATCTGGAAGAAATAGATGCATTTCTAGAGACGAATAAGATACCAAAACTGAACCAGGAATACATATAAAACCTGAACAGACCCATAACCAGGAAGGAGATTAAAGCAGTCATCAAAAATCTCTCAACAAACAAGAGTCCAGGGCCAAACAGCATCCCAGGGAATTCTATCAAACATTTGAAGAAGAATTAACACCTATTCTCCAGAAACTGTTCCAAAAAATAGAAATGGAAGGAAAAATTCTAAACTCATTTGATGAAGCCAGCATTACCTTGATCCCCAAACCAGAAAAAGACCCGATCAAAAAAGAGAATTATAGACCAATATCCTTGATGGACATGGATGCAAAAATTCTCACCAAAATACTAGTCAATAGGATCCAACAGTACATTAAAAGGATTATTCACCACGACCAAGTGGGATTTATTCCTGGGCAGCAAGGTTGGTTCAATATCCGCAAATCAATCAATGTGATACGATGCATTAATAAAAGAAAGAACAAGAACCATATGATACTCTCAATAGATGCTGAAAAAGCATTTGACAAAGTACAGCATCCTTTCCTGATCAAAACTCTTCAAAGTATAGGCATAGAGGGTGCATACCTCAATATCCTCAAAGTCACCTAAGAAAAATCCACAGTGAATATCATTCTCAGTGGAGAAAAACTGAGAGCTTTTCTCCTAAGGTCAGGAAAATGGTAGGGATGTCCACTTTCACCACTGCTAATCAACACAGTACTAGAAGTCCTAGCCTCAGCAATCAGACAACAAAAAGAAATTAAATGCATCCGAATCGGCAAAGAAGAAGTCAAACTCTCACTCTTTGCAGATGATATGATACTTTATGTCGAAAACCCAAAAGACTCCACTCCAAAACGCTAGAACTCAGGAATTCAGGAATGTGGCAGGATATAAAATCAATGCACAGAAATCAGTTGCATTTCTATACACCAACAGCAAGACAGAAGAAAGAGAAATTAAGGAGTCAACCCCATTTACAATTGCACCCAAAACCATAAGATACCTATGAAATAAACCTAACCAAAGAGGCAAAGAATCTGTACTCAGAAAACTATAAAGTATTCATGAAAGAAATTGAGGAAGACATAAAGAAATGGAAAAACGTTCCATGCTCGTGGATTGGAAAAACAAATATTGTGAATATGTCTATGCTACCTAAAGCAATCTAGACATTTAATGCAATCCCTATCAAAATACCATCAATGTTTTTCAAAGAAATGGAACAAATAATCCTAACATTTATATGGAACCAGAAAAGACGCCAAATAGCCAGAGGAATGTTGAAAAAGAAAGCCAAAGTTGCTGGCATCACCATTGCAGACTTCAAGCTCTATTACAAAGCTGTCATCATCAAGACAGTATGGTACTGGCACAAAAACAGACAAAAGCATCACTGGAACAGAATAAAGAGCCCAGAAATAGACCCTTAACTCTACGGTCAACTAACCTTCGACAAAGCAGGAAAGAATGTCCAATGGAAAAAAGACAGTCTCTTTAACAAATGGTGGGAAAATTGGATGGCTACATGCAGAAGAATGAAACTAGACCATTTCCTTATACCCCACACAGAAACAGACTCAAAATGGATGAAAGACCACAATGTGAGACAGGAATCCATCAAAATCCTTGAGAAGAATACAAGTAGCAACCTCTTTGACCTCAGTCACAGCAACTTCTTCCTAGAAACATCACAAAAGGTAAGGGAAGCAAGGGCCAAAATGAACTATTGGGACTTCATCAAGATCAAAAGCTTTTGCAAAGCAAAGGAAATACTCAACAAAACCAAAATACAACCAAGAGAATGGGAAAAGATATTTGCAATGGCATATCAGATAAAGGGCTTGTCTTCAAAATTTATAAAGAACCTATTAAAGTCAACACCCAAAGAACAAATAATCCATCAAGAAATGGGCAGAAGACAAGAACAGATATTTTTTGCAAAAAAGACATCCAGATGGCCAACAGACACATGAAAAAGCGCTCAACATCACTCAGCATCAAGGAAATAGAAATCAAAACCACAGTGAGATACCACCTCACACCAGTCATAATGGCTAAAATTAACCAGTCAGGAAACGACAGATGTTGCTGAGGATGCAGAGAAAGAGGAACCCTCCTACACTGCTGATGGGAATGCAAGTTGGTCCAGTCACTATGGTAAACAGTATGGAGGTTCCTCAAAAAGTTGAAAATAGTGCTACCCTACGACCAAGCAACTGTACTACTTGGTGTTTACCCTAAAGATACGAATGTCATGATCTGAAGGGTCATGTGCACCCGAATGTTTAAAGCAGCAATGTCAACAAGAGCCAACTATGGAAAGAACCTAGATGTCCGTGAACAGATGAATGGATAAAGAAGATGTGGTATATACATACAATGGAATACCATGCAGCCATCCGAAAAACCCCTCAATCTTGCCATTTGCAACAATGTGGATGGAAGTAGAGGGTATCATGTTAAGCGAAATAAGTCAAGTAGAGAAAGACAATTATCGTATGATCTCTCTGATATAAGGAATTGGAGAAGTAGGGGTAGTGGGGGGTAGGGAAGGAAAAATCGGAACAAGATGGGACCAGGGGGGCGCGAAGACAAACCATAAGAGACTCATAATCTCACGAAGCAAACTGAGAGTTGCTGGGGAGGTGGGGAGTGATAGGGTGGCTGGCTTATGGACATTGGGGAGGGCACGTGCTATGGTGAGTGCTGTGAATTGTGTAAGACTGATGATTCACAGACCTGTACCCCTGAAGCAAATAATACATTATATGTTAATAAAAAAATTTAAAAATTGAAAAAAAATTTTTAAAAAGAAAAAAATAATCAAAGGATGATGTTTTCCTTGCAAATTATCAAGACATAGTATATAACTATTGTAATTTGAATATTGCCATTTTGGTTATTTATTAAAAATAACTAAGTAAAGATCCAAAACCCAACCCATGGATATATGAGAATACATATTTAAAATATATTCAAACCCTTTTAGTACTGTAAGATGTAACACTTCAAATTGGTAAGAGAAAGATAAATATTCAATATAATTATGAAAGTAATTGGCTATTTATATGAGTAAAGCTAGATTTTCACTTTACAGAATTCACAAAAGCCAGTTTCAAATAAATTACATAAATAAAGAAAATTACAAAATATTTAAAGTAAATATTGAAGAAGACTTAATCCTTTAGGATATGATAGGCCTTTAAAAGGCAAACACAAAGGAAAAACTCATGAAGGAAAAAGCTAACAAACCTGGCAACATCCAAACTAAAATCTTCTGAAGAGTGAGAACACCACAAACAAATTAAAAATAAGTAATTCACCAGAAGAAATACTTGCATCTTGTGTAACAGAAAAAAGACTAGTAATCATATAAATAACATCTATAAAATAAAATAAACCAACAGAGTTTAAAGGAAAAAACAGGTAATTTACAGATAAGCAAATAGCCAATTTACCTATAAAAATATGCAATAGTAAAAGTAAACTTCTTTGATCAGATATAATATGGATCATAGTTACAATATTGAGAAGTAGAACCAAATTGCCCCAAAACATTTACCAAATAATAATATTAATATAAACAAATACACTCCCAAATACATGTACATACAATAACACGTATGTAAATGGATGCAAACATTTTGGTGTAATGGGGTTAGAAGAAGCAAGTGGACATGAAAAAGATTGGGGGCATAGAGAAAGATGGTATGTCTATAATATTTTGTTTTCCTTCAAGGAAAATGTTGTTATTACTTATGTAATTTAAAAAGTCAATGTCAAAATATAAAAAGAAGTCACCAAATGCACCACTCAAAGGTAAAACCTTTCAATTTCAGACGCTAGAAAAAGGGTAAACTAAACATAAAGCAACCAGAAAGAAATTATTTTTAAAAAATAGGATATAAGCTAATGAAATGAAGAACAGTAAAACAGAGAAATCAAACTAGAAGTGTATATTTTGAAAAGATTAAAAAGATCAACAACTGACAAACCTATAAACTGATTAAAAGAAAAAAAACCTCAAACTACTAAAATTAAGAATGAAAGAAGAAACTTTCCACTGATGTTACAGAAATAAAAAGGTTTATGTAACAGGGCACCTAGGTAGCTCAGTCTGTTAAGCATCTTACTCTGGGTTTCAGCTGAGCTCGTGATCTCAGGGTCCTCCTGGGATCAAGCCCCACACTGGGCTTCAAGCTCCATAGGGAGTCTGTCTGAGGATTCTCTCCCTCTTCCTCTGCTCCTCTCCCTGCTCATGCAGGCTTGCTCATGTGCTCTCTCCTTCTCAAATAAATAAATCTTTAAAAAAAAAAAAAAGGTTTATGTAAGACCATTATAAGCAACTATATACCAAAAAATTAAATAGCTTAGATTAAATGGAAAGATTTGTAGTCCAAAATTAGACAAAGATACCACAAGATAAGAAAACTGTAGACTAGTATCTCTTATGAATTAAATGCAAAAACGCTCAAAATACTGAAAAGACTGAATCTAGCAATATGCATAAAGGAATATAAACTATGACCAAGTGACATTAAGCTCAGGAATGGGAGGTAGCATTAACATTCAAAAATCAGTGTAACATAACATATCAAGAGAATAAAGCACAGACCCACAAAATCATCTCAATAGACACACAAAAAAAATATATGGCAAAATATAAAATCTTTTCATAATAAAAACATTCAACAAAGTACAAACAGAAGGGATCTTCCTTCTATTGGTAGAAGAGCATCTACAAAAAAAAACTCACAATCTTCATACTTAATAATGAAAATAAAATAAAATTAAATTAAAAAACAATAATGAATGACAAATGCTTTCTCCCTAAGATCAAGAAAAAGAGAAGGATGTCTGAGCTCACCACTTTCATTCAGCATTGTACTGGATGTCCTGACTAGGGCAATCAGGCAAGAATATCCAGACTGGAAAGAACAAGTAAAGCTATGACTGTTTGTAGACAACAATCTTGTACGTAGGAAAATCCTAAGTCTCTAAGTCAGTAAAAATCTTCCAGAAATAATTAATTAGCAAGGTTACAAAAAAAAAAATCAATATAGGAAAATCAGTCCTATTTCTATACACTTACAATAAAGAATTTGAAAATGAACTTGAGAAAACAATTCCACTTACAACAGAATTAAAAATAATAAAATACTGGGGTGCCTGGGTAGCTCAGTTGGTTGCTGGAAGGGTGGGAGGAGGGATAGGGTGGCTGGATTTGTTAGCATCTGACTCTTGGTTTCAATTCAGGTCACAATCCTAGGAACATGAAATCAAGCCCCATATTTGGTTCTGAGCTCAGGGCAGAGTCAGATTCTCTCCCTTCCTCTCCTTCTGCCCTTCCCTCCTCAAATCAACCAATCAATCTTAGGAATAATTTAATAAATCAAGGGCTAAAATTATGTTCTGCAAAACTACAAAATGTTGTTGGAAGAGATTAAAGGTCTATGTAAAGTAAAGACATCCCAGGTTCATGGGTCAGAAGATCTAATATTGTTCAGATGGCACATTCCTTAGATCTTTGATCTATAGAGTTAGTATCAAAAGCTCAGCTAACTTCTTTGCAGAAATTGATAAGCTGATCCGAAGATTCACCTGGATGAATCAACATCAGTTGGATGCTGATGAACCAACAAAAGTTGGAAGACTCAAATTCCTGATTTCAAAATGCACTACAAAACTACAGGTTTCAAGACAGTGTGGTACTGACATAAAAATGGGCACACAGATCAATGGAATAGAATCAAGAGCCCACAGATAAACTCATATACCTATGGTCAACTGGTTTTTGACAGGAGTGCCAGGACCATACAACAGGAAAATAATAGTCTTTTCAACAAATGGCACTGGGGCAACTGAATAGCCACATGCAAAAGAACGAGGCTGGACTCCAATCCAAAATTAACTCAAAATGAATCAAGACCTAAATATGAGTTAAACTACAGACTCTTAAAAGAAACATAGGTGCTTATCTCCTCATGCCTTTGGATTTGGCACTGGTTTCTGAGATACATCCTAATGCACAAACAACACTGGTAAATTGGACTTCATGAAAATCAAAAACTTCTGTGGGTTAAAGAATATTATGAAGAAAATGGAAAGACAATCCATAACCCATAGAATGGGGAATTTGATATGTAAATCATATATATGATAAGAGACTTGTATCTAGAATATATAAAGGACTCTTAAAACTCAGTGGTAAGGAGACAATCAAACTTAAAAATGGGCAAAGGTAAGAATAGACATTTTTCAAACAGATATATAAATGACCAATAAGCCACTAAAAAGATTCTTAACTTCATTAGCCTTGATATTAATGCAAACCAAAACCACAATGAAATATCATGTCACACCCACTAGGACGGCTATAATCATAGGGATAAATACAAGCATTGATGAGGATCTGAAAAAAGCATAAACCTCATACTCTGCTGGTAGAAACTGAACATTGTACAGTCTTTTTGAAAAATAGTCTGGTTAAACAGAGTTTCCAAATGACCTAAGAATTGTACTCTTGGGTATAAATCCTAGAGAAATGGAAACATGTTCACATAAGAACTTACACAAATGTTCACAGTAGCATTATTCATAATAGTCAAAAGGTGGAAACTCAAATGTCTCTCAACTGATGAATGGCTGAACTGTGGTATATTCATTCAATTAAAAGTTATTCATCCATAAAAATGAAGTTATGATTTATGTTACGACAGACAACAATCTTGAAAACGTTATGCTAAAGAATAGAAGCCAGACACAGAAAGCCATATAGTGTATGATTCCATGTATATGACATGTCCAGAAGGAGCAAATACATAGAAACACAAAGTGGATTAGTGTTTGCCTAGGGCTTTCACAGTTGGGAAGAAGTACGGAGTGACTATTATTGCCCATGGGATTTCTCTTAGAGATGATAAAATATTCTACAAGTGGTTATACTGACAGTTTCACAATGCTATTATACCATAACCATTGGGTTGTACACTTTATTTTTTTGGAGTGTCCACTTTAAATTAGCAAATTGTATTATATATGAATTATAGCTCAACAAACCTGTTTAAAAAGCGAGGATAATATGCACAATACCCCATACCTCCCACTATTTTTTACAGTTAGATGCAACTAGCTTTACAGCAATTCTCTACCATACTTCCTTTGTGATTTGTCAAACATCTGTATCTTTTGTTTCTATACAAACATGCATAGTTCTCATGTATCTATTTCTTCATCAGATAATCTAAATTCTTTATATATTTGATTAGGGAAGAAAAAGAAAATTACAAAAATATATGGTGATTACTGGAAGTTCTGCTCTTCTGTTGCATAGAAATTATTCCAGGAAAAAAAAAAAACAAAAAACAACTGAGCAAGAAACTGGAGAAATAGGCTAACATTGGAAGAGATTACTGCTTCCAAGGACAAAGAAGGAACCGTCTGTAACACACATCTTTATTTAGCAATAAAGATCTTGTTCCTAAGAGGAAAATACCTCTTGAGCTAAACCAAATAGGCCCCTCCACGAGGAGAGGGGATTCAGCCTCCCACTTGACTCCCCAGAAGTGGATTTCACAAGCCTACATGCAACCCAGAATTGAGCCACATTATCTACTCACAATAAAATTGTGGGCCTTAAGTACCCCATTTTTATTCCTTCATCTTGCCTGCCAGAGATTCTATTGATGAACCAAATAATAGAGGAAAATGTGGATGGCCTATGGCTGCTTCCTTGTCAAAAACAGAAGAAAAAAAAGAAAGGAAGGAAGGAAGAAAAGGTCTCCAATTATACACATTAGCCTTAATTTTGGCCTTTGGATGATCAGATAATGTTTCTGCCCATGAAATGAATTCTTGTGGCAAGTCCGTGCTTTTCAGTGTCAAAAATAAAAGCTTCCAATTAACTGTCAAAAGCTTTTCCAGCATCTGGAGACAGGAGTAAATTGGAATCTTTTATATTGGTAGCTTTTGACATTATATTAAACAATCTTCTAGGCTTGTCATAGTCCATTCTTTGTATATATCCCAACTGGATTATGTTTATCAACTGTTTTATTAGGCAATCTAATCTTTTAGCTCAATTTCTACATTTCTTATATTCGAGCGCAGTCAAGGGACACTTTTGCTCCTGTGCAATAATCTTCATGTTGTTTTCATGAGGACAAGGCCGGGGATATTTTTTAGAGTACAAGAGGGGTGTTTTGGTGTGTTTTTGCTGTTGTTGTTGTGTAGGGGTTTTTTGGCCTTTTCTATCTTTAGAAAGTCACTCCTGCATAGGGTTACATGCTGCTGTCTCAGCACTGGCAACCAGAGTGTCATCTAGACAACGAATCGGATATTGGAGATTGCTGTAATCTTTTCCACAAAGAAAGGTAAATATCAGAGCCATTGATCCACGCTTACGTACTTCTTTCCACGCCTGAGATTTTCTCTTGAAAATAGAAAATGCTGCATGGAAACATTTCCCATTTCCCAGTATCTTCTCTACTCTCAAGGATTTTCTTTGTTTTACATTTGAAAAGGTAATCAAGTCACATAAATGAGCTCAGGATTTTTCGTTTGCTCTTAACTCCAAAAAACTTTTCAAGAAAAGTTGGAATTGAAAAAGCCTCTTTTTTATTTCTTCATATGTTAATATCTGGGACTATTTTCTCATTTGACTTCTGTTTTCTTTGTTCCTCTTTCGTAAGAATGTCTGCATTTACCACATTTAACTTGTGTTCCTTTTGGATTCATAAACGCATATATTTTTCTTTAATCAAACTCTATGTTCCCTGGGAAGCTAAAAATTATTCCAGGCTGAGCGTATTATGTATTAACAACAACAAAAAAATTATATATATATATATATATATATATATACATATATATATAAAATATATAGTGAAATCATTTGTATTCATTTTTCAAAATACTTCTCAGCCCAGTTTAGGAAGTCTTTACTTTATTGGGTTTGTTCATTTGAATTTTTTTTGCCACTAAAGTAATTCAAATATACAGATGACCAACCATATAGATGTGAAAAGAATTGGAGCAATTGTTATGTGGGCGGGGGGAGGGGGGATCCATTTGCAGCAAATGATTAAAGAAAAGCAGTGCTCTGGCATGAACTTCTTGATGCCCTTCCTCCCCTTCTCTGTTTTCTGTCTGAAATACAAGAACAGTTTCCACCTGTCCTGGTCCTTCCTGCAGGGCCAGAACAAGCCCTGGAGTGTATCAAGCAGTAACTCACCCAAAGTCACCAGGTCCCCTGGGAACCGGGGTGAACAAAGGCCTACGTGAACTGAGGAGGTGCCAATCCATAGTCAAAAGCAAAGCTCTGGGTCCAAGAGCAAAGAAAAGTCATTAAACTGACCAGAATAATGTAGCTAAAAGCGGAGAATGGAAAGCACTCAGAATCAAGAGAGCAAAATGGGTCAGAATCAGTAGATTACAGAAGAGGCCATGAAAAAGTTGAGGTAATAGCTACATTTGTCCCTGCCTCTGGCTGCATGACCTCAGGGGAGAATGTGAGGGTCTAAAGGCGCTAGGCAGGCTCAGCTACCACCCACCGCTGGACTTCTCAGTCTCTACAGTCAAGGGAACCCCTCCACGGGCACCAGGACTCCAAAGGTGAAACAGTGACAGGCATTGTGGCTTCCTCTCGCTCTTCCTATCTTGCTCCAGCAAAGATTTCCCCTTCACACACTTCGGGAGCCAGGGTCCAAAGGTTCTAACTGCTACCTCCAACCACCTTCCTCATCAGCGTTCTCATCATCAGTGCACCGAGGGCTCTGGGATTCTGCTCCTAAACCACCAGCAACTTCCGTTCCTTCTGGCCCTGGGAGTTTCCTTTCTATTGGCATTCTTAGACTACATGGTGGAAGGTCTCCTAGAAAACTCTCCCTGTCCCTTCATCATCCTCCAAGTCCCCAGCCACACAAGATTCAACCTTCTTTCTTCTCTAAAACAAAAGTGACAATGTTGGGGGTGGGCAAAGTTGAAATGACTTAATATCTCAATAATGAGAGCTCCCCCTTGAGCCTTTGGCATGGATACATGCAGCATTTTTTCTGTAACATTTTAGGTTATGTTTCAGAAGGCTAATTAGTTTCCTACCAGCCTGTATTCCTGAATTATTCGTAACCGTGAAGTGTGAGATGGGGAACCAGAACCCCATCTTTCTCTGTATTTTAATATAATGCAGCTCTTTGGGAAAATCTTTATACTTACTATTACTTTTCACTTATGCCAGAGTATATGACACATCTTTCCCCATGGGGCGGGGCTGTTGAAAATGAAGATGATGTCAGCTCACATTTACGGGGTACTTACTATGTGGGTCAAATGCTGTGGTAAGTACCGTAATGCATGGACTATCTCATTTAATCCCCACAACTATTATCCTCATTTTATACATGAGGAAACTAAGGCCCACAGAAATTCATTAACCTGCCCAAGAGAGAGGGGTAGCCAAAATTCAGGGGGAAAAAAATTGAAAAGGGAAAATGAAGAGAAACAATGCTTTTGAGAGGGAATTACTACTAATAACGGTAAGTTACGTGACACACTCCAGGGCCTCATCTTAGCAAACTGGTGGCCTGGAAGCCTCTCTGCCCTGACGTAAGGGTATTACCTTGATTTAGGGATGTCACAATACGGGTCAAGGTACTGGCAAGCTTCCTTCTGGATGGAGTCAATGAATGAGACCTGGAGTGCTTCTGGCAGCAGGCAGAACTTTAGAAAATAGAAATGTGCTTTTCTGCAAGACCCATTTCCACCCCTGAATGCTCCATGGCCTGGATGTGGACCATACACTCAAAGGAACTGTAGCTGCAGTCAGCGGCACTGGCCTGGTTTCGTTCTTCAACACAAGAGTGGATGCCTTGCTGAAAAGAATTCGTGGGATCGGGCTGTCAATATTTGATCAATCAAGTGGAGAGTTCAAGTATGGCCTTCAGCACAGGGCATAACAGGGAAAACCCACAATATTTGTTCTAATACCATCATGGTTATTATCATTATGTAACAGCGGGTAAGCATTTGGACTCTGGAGTCAGACTGCCTAAGGTTTAAGTCTAGGAAGCACTACTTACTACAGTATATTCTTAAGTAAATTATTTAACATTTCTCTGCCTCTGCTTGTCTGAAAAACAGAGATAATAACAGCACCGATTTTATCAGATGTCTCTGAGGAGCCAACGTGAGTAAACTAATACTTTTGCTTGGCACATGGTTGGCACTCCATAAATATTAATTAGTATCATTACTATCATCATCACTGTTAACAGCATCTGTGTCCCAGGATTTGGAGGTGACAGGAAGTGACTGGACGAGAACACACTAAGCTTCAGCAGCAAAGATGGCCATGGATAGCCATGGAGGCTAAACTCTCACCAGCCAGACCCCCATGCTCAGACTATGACCCAAGGGGCTCAACCACTTCCCTTTGCCACCATCCCAGTGCAAAGCCTCGTTATTTCCTACCTGTTTTATTGCAAAATAGTCCAGATTGGTCTCCCCAACTCTGGTCTTTCTTCTCTATCAACTCTGCTAGCAAACCAATCTTTCTGCTTGAAGGCAGGGTTCTTGTCTCATAGCCTATCTCCCTCAGCCTGGTATGGTACCTTGCACTAGACCACACACGATGGAGACACCAAGCCAAACTTTTCTGAGATCACTGCATGAGTTCCCTTCACAGGGTGGGAAATGGCATGAGTAAAACAAGAAGAAGAGGGACCCTGGCCATTTAAGTGGCAGTGACTTGTTAGTAGTGGTAAATTCCACTCTCTTTCCAAAGCACTTTAGCATGCTCTCAGAGAGAGGAAAAGCAGGTAATAACCCTATTTTAAAGGGAAGGAAACTAAAGATGGCTTACAGACATGACTCAGCCAAGGTAGGGCTTCATTTGATAGTGCGAACTGGGTCCCAAAGCATCTCAGCTAGTTTCACTTTGCCTCTTTTCCGTAACTATTCAGAAAGGACCACATTACATCACCCAATGAATTGTGTCCGATGTGGCTAGAATGATAATAGTAACCATTTATTGAGTAATTTCTGTCAAGAACCATGCTAAGCATTCTGAATGGGTTATATAATTTGATTCTCTCAACAACCATAGTTGTCTGTTTTTCAAATGAATAAACATGAATATGCAGATATTAAATCACCAGCCCGGGGTAACTCAGCGATATCAAGTGAACAGAGAGGGTTGCCAGCACAGCGCTCTCAGCAGCACCCCTCTGGCCTTCTTGGCACTTGGATTCTCTAGGTTTCCGGCTGCACCTTGAACCAGTAACCAGAGATTGTTCTACAAAATAATTTGGGCTTTACCTACATCAGGTGTACTGATGCAAGAATTATGTAATAATTTAGAAATGCATCTAAATCATGCTTTATTTTTTAGTCTATCATCTCAAATTCTTCCTTTTTATTACTCAGATTTTATCTGTATTTTTCACCTGAGAATTCCTTAAGTAAAAAATAATAAATATAATTTCACTCCAAAAAAAACATTTTGTAATGAGTGTTTTTCTTTTGTTTTGCTCATGAAATGAATTCTTTCTTGTTTTAGGTTTGATATTGTGGTTCCAGGACATTCTTGCCTAGACCATAGCTTTTCTGCTTAGTACAAAAGCTACCAAGAGAATCCTCACACACTTTATCAATTGTATCTTTTTTTTTTTTTTTTAAGATTTTTACTTATTTATTTGACAGACAGAGAGCACAAGCAGGCAGAGAGGCATGCAGAGAGAGAAGGAGAGGAAGCAGGCTCCCTGCTGAGCAGAGAGCCCAATGCGGGGTTTGATCACAGGACCTTGAGATCATGACCCGAGCTGAAGGCAGAGGCTTAACCCACTGAGCCACCCAGGTGCCCCTGTATCTCTTCTTTAATTCATATATTTTTCCATTTGAATATATTTTATACATCAAGGACATTAACCCAGTCTCTTATTTGTGGCACCTTTTTAAAAATGGTTTGTTGCTTGACACGGACACTGATGGGTTATATAGATGGTTTACATATATGTGTAATATATATAGAATTAAATCAATGGGTATTTTTTTCTTTTTTTTAAAGATTTCTAAATTTATTTGACAGAGAGAAAGAGAGAGCGCACAAGCAGGGGGAGTGGTAAGCAGAGGGAGAAGAAGCCTCACCGATGAACAGGGAGCCTAACACAGGACTTGGTCCCAGGACCCTGAGATCATAACCTGAACCGAAAGCAGACATTTAACCCACTGGGCTACCCAGGCACGCAATGGATAGGTTTGTGCTTTTTCCCATTGCTTTTATGCTTAGAAAGTCCTTCCCTATCTCTCAGAGAAATAATCTGCCCACATTATCTTCAGTTATTTCTATGTTCTTTTTTTTTTTCTTTTTTAAGATTTGTGTTTATTTATTTGAGAGAGAGAGACAGAAATAGGGAGCAAGAACATGAATGGGAAGGAGAGGGAGAAGCAGGCTCCCCACCGAGCTGGGAGCTGATGCAGGGCTCAATCCCAGGACCCTGGGATCATGACCTGAGCAGAAGGCAGACGCTTAACCAACTGAGCCACTGGGGCTCTCCATTTCTAAATTATTGCTAGATATCCATCCCTTCCTGCACCTTCCTCCAGTTACTTTATCTGTTTATCCATCATTTATCTTTCTTACTCCCTCTCTCTCCTCTTATTATTATTTAACTTTTATCTCATTTTGACATAAATCATGAGATAAGGATCAACACTTCTATTTTGCCAAATAGTTTACCACTAGTAGTCACTATTCCTTGAATAACTCCATGCACTCCTTCTGTTTTCTTTTATCACTTTATTGTATACCAAATCCTTGTATATTTTCAGATTTGTTTTCAGGGTCACAATTCTGGGGTCACTCTTCTTTTTTCAGACAACATTGTATTTCTTATATTCTTATAATCAATTCCATTTGGTCATAATTTATTATTCTTTTATATATATCTGTATATGATTTGCTAGTGTTTTAGCTAGGTCTTTTGTGTTTATTCATGAGTGAAATTATGTATAGTTCAGTATGCTTATGTGGGAAGAGAGCACCTTTATCAAATTGAATTATTAGTGACAAAGAATAAGCAAACAGCAAAATTTTTCTATCTTCTAACATAGTACAAAAACATGGGAACTATATGGTCCTTAAAAGTTAGAATTTCTATTTGTTCATAAAACTGTGGCCAAATTTTTTTTTCTCCTGTTTGTTAATGGCTTTTTAGGAACTTAAGTTTGCTACCTCTTCTATGATCATTTTGATAATTCATAATTTCTCTGAAAATGGTTGACATTGTGTTTTTATGTGCTTACTTGATCTGAGTTTTGCATTCACTCTTTTTGTCTCATTTTTTTAACTGAAAATGCTATGTATGCATTAAACTGTTTAAAAGATGGATTTCTCCCCCAAAAGGATCAGATTTCAAAATCATTAATAAATTCTACTGCTTTATATTCCCTAATTAATTGCTGATTTTACTTTTTTTTTTTTTTTAAGATTTTATTTATTTGTCAGAGAGAGGGAAAGCACACAAGCAGGGAGAATGGCAGGCAGAGGGAGAGAGAGAAGAAGGCTCCCCGCTGAGCAAGGAGCCCAATGCAGGACTCGATCCCAGGACTCTGAGATCTTGACCTGAGCCAAAGGCCAACCCTCAACTGACTGAGCCACCCAGGCATCCTGCTGATTTTACTTTTATAATTATCTTATTTCCCATGGACTTACTTCTTGGTTTTTCTGATTTCTCCATTTAATGCTTATCCAGTTCCTTTGCTAACTGTGAGGGGCTATTCTCAGCTACTGAATCCCTTACCTGGCATTCCTTGAGGCATGGTCCCCTTCCTCTGACTTGGAAGCCATCCATGGCTGGGTGGGCGTCCTTCTCGTGCTTCAAGTATCTCTGACCACCACATCTCTCTGACTCTTCTCCCTGCCACTTCTCTTTTTAAGGGCTCATGTGATTATGCCGAGCCCATGAGGATAACCCAGGATACTTGTTCCATTTAGAAGTCAGTGGATTCAGAACTTTAATTCCACCTTCAAAATATCCTCACAGCCTACTTCAATGAGTGTTTAGTTAAATACCAGGTAATTGGGATTTTGGAGGGACATGATTATAACTTTGCCTGCCAAACACGGTTTTAATTTTTGTTCTCCATTTCAACAGTTTTATTGACAGGCCTTGATAAAAGGCATCATAAATACTTTTTAGAAAGGAATACATTTTTATTCTTTTTTGTTTACTGGTTTGGACATAAATGTGAATGTTGTTACTGTAGAAAATTTGGAAAATAGGGGTGCCTGGGTGGCTCAGTGGGTTAAGCCTCTGCCTTCAGCAGAAGGCAGGGTCCTGGGATCGAGCCCCATATCTGGCTCTCTGCTCAGTGGGGAGCCTGCTTCCCCCTCTCTCTCTCTGTCTGCCTCTCTGCCTACTTGTGATCTCTGTCAAATAAATAAATAAAATCTTAAAAAAAAATTTGGAAAATAAAAATGGAAAAAATCAATCATAACCAACCATAATCCCATCACTTATATACAGCCACTATTAGTATTCATATTTTTCTCTCATTTTTCTCTGCACATATTCATAAAAGTTGAAGTTCAAACTATATGTGCAGTATTATATTCTACTTCTTAAATTAATGTCAGGTTGGGAGCAATTTCTAGCATTTAATATTTATGTTTACATTGTTTGTATAATTGCCACATAATATTATAGTGAGTATATATACTGTACTTTAAAAAAGGCTATAGGGTGTTGCAAATTTCTCACTATAAAATAACACTGAATTACATATTTTTACTTTGCTGGTATTTTGGATTTCTTTCTGGATATATACTGAAGTGTCAAGTTGAGGTATTATGTCAGTCTTTTTTTAAGTATTCCTTACACCCTAAAATAGTCTTGTAAACTAATAGGCTTTTAAAATATGAAGTCAGAAAAAAATAAATTAAAAAATAAAAAAATATGAAATCAGAATAATCACATTTATAAATACAATTCCATTGCAAATACGCAAAAAACATACTTCTGCAGAGTCAGCTTTTCTCAGGGTATGGCTCCCATTTCTGAGTATACTTGTGGCCTACTATAATAAACCTGAATTTACAAATGTCAGGAAAAGATGGGGTAGTCATTGTTTCTGTTCACCAAATATTTGCTGTTTTCATTACAAATATATCTTGAGATTTTCTTTCTCTGTGCCCTTGAGTTAGAATCTGGAGATGGTACAAGGTAGCAGAGCCCCTAGAAGAGACACAGTGTGAATGGGAACTAAACCTTCCTTCTTTAAGCCACCAAGATTTTAGGATTATTTATTGCATAGAGTAACCTCTCCCATAATCTCCATCATGAGTAGACTGGATACAGCTTCTAATCAACAGAAATTAATACAGAGAAATGAACTCCCACTATAACAAAAATATAGCATTAATTAGAAGGTGTGGTGAGAAAACTGTCCATGGAGCTGGAAGAATGGTAATCCATGTTATGCAGAATATTTGGTAAAATGTCATGTGCAGTGTCGTAGAAGGCATACTCCATACTGATAAAATTGGACAACTAGGGGAGTGACCTGGAAAACAGAATGTTAGTAACATGCTGACCGCTATCAGCTCTATATGACACAGTGAGATAAGCTTATGGTAAAGATAAGCTAAAAAATGAACTGGTTGGTTTATGAACTAGAATAAAAAGGAAATTAGAGAGTCCTCTAATTCAAGGGCTAGTAGTGTAGAAACGACTACTCCTCATACTTAAAACTGTAAAATATGTAATTAAGAAAGAGTTTTGAACAACAAAGGCTGATTAAAACTCTGCCTTGCAGATAAAACTAAATTAAGGATATAGCAATAGCATTAAAAGTTAGTGATAAAAGCTCTGAGTAGATTTATCATGTGTACTCATTTCCTGTTGCTTCTGTGACAAATTACTACAAACTTGATGGCTTAAAATAATACAGATTTACTTTTCTAGTTCTTAGAGTCTTAAAAGGCTCTTTCTAGGCTAGAATCAAAGTTTTGGCAGGACTGTGCTCCCTTCTAGAGGCCCAAGGGGATAATCCATTTTCTTACCTTCTCAGCTTCTAAGGTTGCCCACATTCCTTGGCTCCTGGCCGCCTTCCACTTTCAAAGCTAGCCATAGCTGGTCAAGTCTTTCTCATATTGCATGAGTTTCCATCAAACTTCCAGAGCTTCCTGACTGACCTATTTTAGACAAAAAGTATAAGGAATAAATATGTTTGTTATGACTAGGGAGTTATTTGTTACTGCAGCATAAACCAGCCTATCCTGACTGATAAAGACTACAAAAACTATTTTTTTAAACACTTTGCAAAAGTTTTATCCTGATGTTTCTTTAAATATCTCCTAAGATATATCAATAGGAATTCTTGCATAGGATTTCTATTTATACATGCTTTTAGGAATACACCTATTGGAGAAAACAAGCTATATCTTCCCTATTGCCTTCTTCATTTATATCAATCTTAATACATATTTAACAGAGATAAAGAGGTGGAGAATTTATAAGAAAATCAGATTCATTATGTCTGGGGTAGCCCTGTCCTTCATTGCATCAATCAGGATTTCTTGAACATGGATTACTGGCTGTATTTAATTATGAAACAGAAGTTTAAGGCCTGGGTCTGTCAAATGAGAACTTTTTGAAGGCTGAGGTAGGAGGAATGAAAACCCCATCAAACTGCTCCAGGATTGGGTCACAGGGTCAGGACCTAACTATATTATCCACAGAGGGAACTAAGGAAACTAAACAGTAAATCCCAAATTATCAAAAATCACAGAAACAAAATCTATTATCATGGTGAAATCAAAAACAGTGGGGGAAAGTTATAAAACGTAGGTAATTGCACAATTGCAGCTAAGTAAAAATGCTGAACCAGTGTAGCAACAAGATGAGAAGGTACAGGATTCTTGTCATGAACAGAACAGAGGCAATGGGACTCTATGGTCACGTGCTAGGCACCTGGTTCAGAGGTGGGCTGGTCCAGGTTTCAGACAGATGGTATCCAACCTCTAGATGTCACCGATATAACTACGCTGCTCTCTAGTATAACGCTCTCCAGTGATTGCTTCAGAGTCTCAATTAATATCCTGGCACTTCTGTGATTTCACTGGAAAAGACTGGTCTTCATCTCAAATGAAAAATGGATCGGAGAAAACAAAAGAAGTAGAGGACTGTCACAAAGAAGAAGGAGGAGGAGTTAGAAGAGGTAAAGCAAAAGGAAGGGGAAATGGATAAGGAAATGAAATGAGTGTTTAAAAAAGAACTGAAAGGAAAGAAATGCTTCATTAGTTCTGGAACTCTAAAGAGTAAATTAGGGACACTGCTGAGAGAGCCAAAGGAAGGGACCCAAAAAGGGGCCAAAGCACTTGGAAATGAAGAGTGTGCAGGTTTTTTGGCGACGCAGGCAGTAAGATCCGGCCTGGGAATAGGAAGACTGTAGGTAGTCGCATCAGGGTATCCAGAGCAGAGAAAGCTCAGTAAGGAATATCTGCCAGCTAAGCCAGGGCCCAGTTTGTCATTCGGCTCCTGTTTTTTCACAGCCAAGAGAATCTCTGCATCACCCCGAGCAGTCAATCATGTGCCCCTTCCCATACATGGGAAGAGCTTCATTACATCCCAACACAAAAAAGTAGCCAAAGTTCTGAAGAAAACATAAGAACATTTAGTCCTTTCCAAAGGTGCCCAATCGATCTCTCCTTGAGAAAGGGAAGATTTTTAAAAATAAGAACAATTCATCTTGTGCTTATTCTGAGTAGGAATTTAAAATGTCTTGGTTTCCACTCAATAGTCAGCCTACAGCCGCCTTAGAACTATACCTGAGGATTTATTCCAAAGCTGGCATAAAACACCTCATTCCAAACCAATCCCATCTGAACTAAAACTCATTCAAGTCCATAACCTGAAGAGATGCAAACGCAAAGTTGGCTCTCCTTGAACATTTTCAAAGACAACAGCAGAACACAGCAACTGATGACTTTAACCCAAGCAAACCTGTCACGATGTTGGTGACACTGCTTTCAGGGGCTTTCTGATGGTATCTCTCATTTGAGATATTTTATTTTTCTCATTTGATTTTCTTCTGTTTCATAAAACATTTTAGCATGAAAAGCTCTCAAGGCATGAAGATATACTCTTGGGGCCTTAAAGCTTAGACTCGGCCCCTCCCAATGACTTGATAAATCTTTAAACGGCTACCATGTTTTGTCATGAGGGCATCATCACATGCCCCCTGTTCATTTTTTACTTGACTTGGTTTGTGCAGCGTGAGGAGAATGGGAGTCAAAAGATGTGCCAGGTATGCTGTCTGGGAGCTAGACTCATCACAATGAGCCTCAGTTCTTCACCTGCAAAACAGGCATAATAACACCAATTCTACCCCCTTCCCTGAGTTTTTAGGGAACACAACGATTATCACAAATTAAGTGCTCTGAAAAGAGGGAAAAAAATCATGGAAATATTAACACATGTGTTATTATTGGTGTTACCATTTTTCTCTTTAATTATACTTTACAGGACCAAAGCTCTAATGTAAGGGCTCATAAAAGGTCTGGTACACATTCAGGTGAGTTCTTGTGTACCTGGAAGCCTCAAAGGCATCACAGAGGACTTACTGCTGTCCAGAGAACTAAGACCTTTAAGATACTAAGAAACTCAGTTATTCATGAGCACTGAGGCAGAAGAGAGTGGTTGGAGAGGGGAAAGCTAATTTAGTGGCAATAACAGGGAGAAAGCAGGAAGTTAATCTAATCATCAAGGAATGCTTCTCAGACTTGAACATACTCCACACATCACCTAAGATCACATTAAAATATGGATTCTAATTCAACAGGATTGAATCTGCATTTCTAACAAGTTTTCAGAGGATGCCTACACTACTGAGCCATGAACCATATGCTGAGAAAGAGAGAGAAGAATGCACGAAGAGTTTGGGTGACCAAGAAATCCCAAACAGTAAGCCACAAGTTATCAACATACATAATTTTCAGAGCCTGTTACACACACCTTCCCAAAGAGATACTCAGTCTTAAAGAACCATGCTATCCCTACATTCCTTCATAAACTGTACCTCATACCCAAATGATTTGCTATTATGATGACTCAAGACACCAAATTGCTAAATCAGTGAAAAAAGATGTGGAGTTACATCTATGCACAGGAGATTATGCATAAATCACAAACTACCACATTTATATGATTTATATGTGTACTGTGGCCTGAGGGTAAATGTTACTAATGGGTGTGCCTTATACTGGAGCATTACTTACTTCTTCAACCAATGTTTATTGACTTCTGTGTATCCAACATTGTGCTAGGGGCTGGCATTGCAGGAGTGGAAAGAAGATATATACCTGCCATCACAAAGATTACAAAACAGCAGGCTTTGGGGATATGTGGAGAAGAAGGTAAGTCATAATGAAACATTAGCAATACTATTATGGGGGAAAAACAAGGAGCTGAGCCAGTGGCAGGGGGTACCCACTTTAAACAGGGTGGTCAGAAAATTTCTTTCTGAGGAGATAATAGTGCCAGAGAACAAAATTTGTTTACTACTTTCCATTCAAGTGAAGGTTTCAGACCTTGGTGTTGTTTTAGAGAGAAAATGACTTCCTCACCACCCATTCTCCCCTTGAGCCTTTGGAGAAAGGAGGTCGGAACAGTGAAGCTTCCTCCACCAGGAAATCTGATACTAAATGACCTCTCTCTGATACAAAGGTGAAATTGTTTGATAAAGTTACTAACAATAAAAAGTCTCCTCAAAATGGATTTGCCCAAAATGATTCTCTATGTACTGATTTGATTTTCTAGCAGGAGTCATAAATTGTGTGCCAAGTAGTGTCAAATAATCTTTAATTTAATTGTATTGGGAGGAAATGACCGAATTGACTGATGATGGAAAGAACTCCCTTGGCCCCCATTCATCCAGGCAACAAATATTTATTGAGCATCTACTATGTGTGAGAGAGTATGCTAAGTATGTAGAACACGCAGGAAAAAAGTGATGAGCCCTTCTCCCAAGAGGCATGTACCCTAGTGGAAAAAAATGGTCTGCTCATTAATTATTTCATCAATTCAACAAATATTTAGTAAGCACCTGTTACACACCAGACTTGATTCTAGACCATAAAATACAGCAGTGACTGAGACTGTTCAAGTTCCTGTGTCATGTCATTTACTTGTTAATCAAGGTCTACACATATAGGAAAGAAATAAATGAACTAGAAATTCAGATTCCGAAAATATAAGAAAAGTGCCATGATGAAAATAAAAAAAAAGAATGATGTGATGGTGAATGCGGATGGAGTTGCCACTTTACACCGAGTGCGAAGGGAATCCCTGAATAGGTAACAACTGAGCTGACACCCAATGAAGAATGAAGTCAATCCCAAATTCTAGGGTGGTACATTCTAGAAATCAGGTGGATTGGAGGGCAAATGAAAGAAGGAAGGATATCAAGTGGGAGAAACAGTGTATGCAATGACACGAACATATAAAACAACAAGAAATGTTCTGGGAACCATCAGTTGGAATTGACAGCCAACTATGGAATAGTGAGCCTTGCCTATCAGGCAAAGAAGTTATATGGTTGGTGCTGTGGAGCTCCTGACCCAAGAGTTTCACAGTGGCCCTCTTTCTTGCCTTGTCAACCTGTCCGCTGGTTTTCTGAGATGGCTCTAGGTAGGCTGGTCAATTCCTCATGCTAATCTTCCCTACTATCATGTATGCTTTCTTCCCTACTATCATGTCACATATATATCTTCAAATTAATACTTCTGCTCTAAGTGTGACTATCTGGCTTCTACATGTATTTTCTCTATTAGATTGTGAGTTCCTTGAGGTTAGGGACAATACCCATTTAATTCTGCATTCCCAATACCTGAAACAACATCTGGTACATAATATAAGCTCAGCAAATTTTAATGGGAGGTAGATAGATAAATAAATGGGTGGTTGAAAATTCATGAAATTTTTAAGTATTTCCAGGACCAAAATCAAGATGTCAGCACTGTAGCATGAACACATAGCATCTAGATGATGTGCATAGCAGTTGTGTCTCTGGTATTTTCCCAGGAATTTCTGGTATTTTTTTAATTCCACGGGTTTAGGATGAATTGCTCAACTCCACCGAGCCTTGTGATGCTGCCGACATTTAGAGCTTTCTCACCAGTTTTTGACCAATCTCACAGTTGGTTTTCTTGAGCCTGACCACCAGCTCCCTCTAGAGGAAAGCCAGGAATTGTATTTAGCTTTAATCATCATGACTATTTTGATCTTTTACAGAAGCTGATCAGATTGTGTCTGGCAACAACTTAATGACGGGTTTGATTGCATGTACCATTCTTCAGGAGGGAATCATTTTGCAGTCTGTAATACATCAGTGTGATACATACAGATTACCATTAATCTCTCAGAGTGCCTCTCTCCTGCAGATTATTCAGATATGCAAGAGAGGCAGAGGCAAAGAGGGAGGAGAAAAGCAGAGACAATCAAGGATGGAGGAAGAAAGAGATGGATAGAGGGAAGAGCAGAGGACAAAAGAGATTTCCTTGTCCAGAAGCCATATTTATGTTCACATGTTCATATTTAGAAATGACTGTCCATGACAGTGTTCTATAACCTGTATGTGGCAAGGTTTCCAGATCACAGGTCTGAGGAATAAACCCACAGCAAATCTAGATATGCCATATTGGCTACATCTGGAGAGACCAGCAAAGATTGCACAGTGAACTTCAGAGAGGTGGCAGCACTTGAAGAAGTGGACAATAGTTCCTGAAGTTCAGATTCCAAATTAGTCTTGAGAAATGGCTATCTTTCTCTATGATAGGAACTGGATGGAAGAAGTCAAGATAGGAAAGAAATACACTCTCAGGAGAGAAATAATTGGGTACCAACCTATTTGTGGAATATCAGTTGGAGGTTGAAAGCAAGGAAAGATTTGGTGTGCGACCCTGAGCAGTATTTAACAAAACTGTCTTTGTGTTTCCGCCCAGCCTCCAGGAACTGATGATGGGTTCCCAGGGAAATAAAAGGCTGAATAACATGGAAAAATGGTGTAATACGTGCAACTTAGAAAGATGAGAGGTCAAAGCCATTCTGCTTGTAGCTTAATAGCTTGGTTTAACATGGGAGAAAAGGAGTATCTGCTTCATCAGGTAAAAAACAATGTGAGGTTAAGAGAGACATGCAGGCGATGGTCAATAAAATTTCATTTTCTTCTTCCCTCCTTCCCTGCCTCATCACCATCTAGACGCAGAAGTAAACCCACACACACACACCCCACCTCAGGAACAAGACCCTGAAATGAGCAACTACTGCATCTTTGGTCTCACGGACACAAACCTGACCAGTGGTGACCTCTTCTTGATTGCTTTTCTGAAATACAATTTATTTTGGCCAGCTGATTATATGAATGAAAGAAATAATGAATACGTGAATTTGTGAATTTCTGTCTGTTCAAATCTGTACTTGATACTCCAAGACATCTTATTCATTTCATCCTCAGCATACCTCCAGAGAGGAATTCTTTTCTCCTTTTATAGACGAGGAAACTGATGCTTGTAGAAGTAAGTAGCTTGCTTAGGATCATAACATGGGAACAACAGAGTTGAGATTTAAACCCAGATGATATGATTTTAAGTCCATTTTCTTTTCTGATACAATAAAGCCTCAAGTTACAGCTTATTTCCCTCGGTCACAGCATCAATCCTACTTGTTAAAATATAAATTGGTTTGCAAGAGATGTAAGGCACTATTGGATAGGTAAACTGAGACCCATTCCCAAAGACCAAACTACTCACTGTCTCAGATTCTTTGAAGCCAGGAATGGCCAGATGCCTGAGTTTTAGCCAAATAATTTGTGTAAGATGAAGTTTCCTGGAGTATCTGGAAAGTTTTGCTGTAGGATAAAAGAAGCATAGATCTCTAGCACTACACGTGCCCTTCTACTTTCTACATGAATATAGGCTTGATGTCTGGAGCAGCAGCAACCATCTTGTGATGATCAGGAAAAGGTAAAGAAAATCACAGAGATGCTGCCCCTGACATCAAGCTGCACGAACAAGAGTAGCCAACTACATTCTGAGTCCTTGATGGGTAAGAAAAACTAAGTATTTTTTTTTAAACACTATTAGACCTTATTCTTGTAATTACAAGTAAAAAACAAAAAACAACGACAAAAAAACAACCAATGGATACAGAAGAATATCTAAAACACTGTCTCTAAAGTATCAAGATTAGTGAGAAAACAGAAAAAGAACTTTAATTTTATAATAATAAATATCTATCCTTACATGAAAAGCACATTTTCAAGGTTATAATTTCCTGCTCCGAAAAAAAAAAAAATCAAACATCATCCATGTTTAAGTGATCCTTAACTCTGAATAGTATGAAGGACAAAAGAAAATGTTATGAAAATTGAATTGAGACAATAAAGACAGTTACTCTGATTTTTCTGAACAGCATCTAACACATAGTTGATGCTCAATATGGCTGAGTGCTTAAAATTATGTATCTTATTAGCAACCCATCTCAGTACTATCATTTGGGAAAGTTCTTTCTCTCACAAATCAATATTATGAAGAATCAGGCAGCAGGTGGAGGATGTAAAAATGAATCATTTTTCAATAACTTCTTTCAGTATGGAAGGCTTCAAATGTCTAGACATATTTTGCTATTGAATCCCACACTGATATTTAAGGGGTTGTTTCTCCCCATCGCATACAAAATTACCCTAATTAGAGCAAAGCATTTTGGTCACACACTGTCTCTCCTGAGCAGAGAGTGAAGTCCGTCTGGGCTCCTTCCTACAGCTCCAGCCAGGACAGCCAATACCCGCCTCAGTCATCAGGGATGGGCTGAGCAATAAGATGCTTTCTCTCCAGTTTGATGACAGACATAGTAAGTTCTTTTATTCTTGGCACTGAGTGGAAAGTTGTCAATTTCTCACATGGCATTTCATTAAAAGTTTAATCTATTTACTTAGTAATAAAAATGCGGAGACTAACAGGTAACAAAGCTTTGACTTAAAAATTAATATTTAGGGGAGACAAGAATTTGAAAGCACTTTCATGTTCTCCTGGTTTCCTGATCACTCGCAGATTATCAGGTGTCCCTGATTTGCAGACTTACATTCATGTCTTGTGCAAGAAATTTTCAGAAAGATAAACCCAGCAGGAGAAGAAAGTTCAGATGCATAATCATAACAGGAACACACCCGGATCTGAGAGGAGAAAAGGGAACAAAGAAAGAACAAAGGGCACCAGAAGACCGAGTGGCCTGAATGGGGACAATCACCTGGGTAGGACCAATAATACTGGCTCAGATCAAATGAGTTCTGAAAATTATTTTAAAGTGTTTGATAGAGTTCATGAGAATATTCCCCAATATGCAAGCTCATTATTCTGATATGTGCCAGAAGATAATGTTCACCAACAAAAAGGGAGGAATTCGACCTTAATATTTCTAACAGGTCACAACATCGCTATTTGCACATCTGCTCCTGGTATCACGTCGCTGCTCTCCAACTTACTTCATTTAACTTCCTCTTGGTCCATACTTGCAATTACTTCAAGTAACGATAGAACAGTACTCTGGGTTGTTTGTAGGTGAATGGGCAGTCTTACCTTTCCCATGTTGCCTCATGGAATTAGGCAATTAGATACTCTGATTTGCCCAAACAGTAACCCACAGCTCACCTACTCCTTCCCCAACCAAATCACTGCTTACTCTCTTTGGAGACAGTATTATTTTAAGGACTCTGTTGGCCAACATGGTGGCATCTTCTTGTGCAACCGCATTTCAATCCGGGTGAGTCCATACTGGAATAATGGGAAGTGTTCAGGACTCAGTATCAGTATCATAGATCTAAATCCTAGCTCTGAAATTACCAGGTGTTTGAGTACTGGGAAAGTACTTCACCTCCTGGAACCTCAGACTCCCTTTTAAAACCGAGGTCTTGAGGGGCGCCTGGGTGGCTCAGTGGGTTAAAGCCTCTGCCTTAAAGGCTCAGGTCATGATCCCAGGGTCCTGGGATGGAGCCCCGCATCGGGCTCTCTACTCGGCAGGGAGCTTGCTTCCTCCTCTCTCTCTGCCTGCCTTTCTGCTTACTTGTGATCTCTGTCTGTCAAATAAATAAATAAAATCTTTAAAACTGAGGTCTTGATACCTAACTCACAGAACTGCTGAAAGGTAGAATGGGATGGTTGTGGGAAAGTGTCTGGCTGATAGTGGGGTCCAAAAAACCTTTCACTGGATCTGAACTGTTTACGGAAAGCAAAAAACAGGAACCCAGTAACTTCCTGGCACCCAGGGACTTAAGTGTGCCATGTATGAGAATATAGATTATTTTATGTTTATATATGCATTGCTACCAAAAAAAAATATATCCACCTCACATATTGCACACATCCACCTAATAGCAATGGAATGAGTGACAGATAGCAGTGACCTTCTCCCAGGAAATCACAGATTTTCAAAACAAGCACTTTTTAAAATTACATAAGTATGCAGTATGAATCAGAAAAGCATGAGGCTATGTTTGCTTGTTTGATCAACATTTCATTTCCTGTAGTTTCCATCTTTTACTGCTGGTCTGCTATCTCCCTCAATAGGAGAAGGCTACTGGGCTGTTTGTTATAATCGTCTGCTTAAGGTTCTTTGGCAGATCACATGTTTTACTTAATTAAATAATGTCCCAATTAATTGATTTGTTTGTAGACATTCTTAATTTAGTAAACGCTGAGCAGAATGCTAAAAATACCATTATATTTCTGACAGAGGCACCACTAAAGTCTGATAATTGATAGCTTTGCTGTTTTTTCTGATGGCCTGAAAAGCTTTTAAAGCTAAATTCTGTAATCATGTTCATCTTTGGAAATTAGTTTTGTGAAACCACACATTTAGTTCTTGCTGAGAAATCTCATTTTAGTCATTTTAACATAATTTATAATGCATAAACTAAATTAGCTTTTGTAGCTAAGCCAGCACATTTTTCTTTAATTTTTATCTCATCCTAATATATTTTTGACCTTGAAAACTGTAATGTCTGTTGGATATTGAAGCCTCTGAACAAAGAAAATCATTTCCATTCCATCACTATGGTTACACTTTCTTCGCTCTCCAGCACTGAACAGCGCTGAAAGTGTTGAATCTGGATTCCTCAGGAGGGCAAGGGGAACTTCACGTAATATCATTTAGTCCTGATTAAATAAACACATATACATAATGGAACCCAGGAAAGTAGCAAATTGCTTCACTCTGTTTACACTGCATACCATATGACTAATGGTAAGGGCAATATATCACCTGGTGTTAGTAGCTTCAGGCTCTGTTGTGTGTGGTTTCTCCCCAGGCAGTCGTACATACATATTCGTCTCAGAAAACACAGTCAAAATGCCAAGCAGCTACTAACACCTTCAGTCCTCCTGAAGTCAAAGCGGTTTCACCCCTTCCGAACAACAGAGAACTTCGAGTGTGACTCATACTGTTTCCTGTCCACCAGAGACGCATTTCCAAATGTGCTGGCGGCGTGTCTCTCACCATCCTAAAATGGCTTTGGCTGCCCTACAAAAGCAAGAGAAGGAAATGGTCATTCAAACAAATGCTTTTTTGCTGCCTGTGACAGAAAGAAAAAAAAATGCTCTTTTTATGGAGGGCACCATTTGGTAAAATGTTGCTTGAATTTCTTTTATTACAAGGCTGGTTCATCATGTTAACAATAGTTTTTCTGTTTTTTCTTCTTAGGAGTTGATGGATCAAAGGCGTCTTGCAGAGAACTGTTGGCAATAGTCAGTACCTTCAAGTGGCCATAAGGGCTCAAAGAGTATATCCAATCACTGTTGTGGCAAATTAAATCCATATATGCTGAAACAGAATGTCTCCTTCCTAAAATTCATATGTGAACAGATTTCCGGCTACCTTGATTGGGTTGTGCAAAGGCAATGCAGAGCTATTAATTTCAGCAGCAAATGATTTTTAGAAGTGAGAAGTGAGAAGGGAGGAAACACTTGGCGATATGCTGGAGCTCAGGTAGAAATGGAATCTGCATCTGTAATAGCTTCTGGGTACAGGGACCACCGTAATCACCTGTGGCCCAGCATAGGGCTTGCCCATACTGAACATGCAATAGAATTTAGCAGCGTCGAAGAATGGGTAGATGGATGACTGGTTCACTGTTTTATAAGGTCTAAAGATTCTTTGATGACAGGACATAGCACCCGGACCCTTACTTGCACTAACTGTAAACATAATTACTAAACAATTTATTGGAAGTCTCTTAGCAGGATTATCAAGTTTTCATAACTTAGTTTTGGTGTGTAAAAGACCCAAAAATTTAAAAACGAGGCTCACAAACACTTTGCCTATTTTAATAGCTTCAAATGTTTTCCTATAAGGCTCCAGGGTCGATTCTGTACATGGGCTGGAACGTGTATATTTTTAGAGCAAATGTAGCGGGGACTGTCCAAGTTCAGGAGGGACTGCTATCATATAGCATGCTGTGTCAGAGGCAGAAATCACAAACCAGCCGTGGCAAGCAGAATAATAATCCTCCAGAGATGTCCCCACCCTAATTCCCAGTATGTTATGTTACATCACAAGGGAAATTAAGGTCGCAGCTGGAATGAAGACTGCTCATCAACTGACTTGAAAATAGATGATCCAGGTGGGCCCAATGTAATCACAAGGGTTCTTACAAGCAGTCAAAGGAGACGGAAGGGGAAGTCAAAGAGATGGGAGGCAAGAAGGGCTCCACCTACCATTGCCCACTTGGAAGAAGGAGGCAGAAGGGGCCAAGACCTAAGGAGTGTGAGCAGTCTGTAGATGCTGAAAAGGCAAGGGAATGAGTTCTTCCTCCAGCCTTCAGAAAGGAGCAGTGCCCTGCAGATGCCTTGATTTTAACCCTGTGAGACTCATGCTAGACTTCTGACCTACAGAACTATAAGATAATATGCTGGTGGGTTTTGAAGCCACTACATCTGTGATAGTTTTTTTTTTTTATAGCAGCAAATATGAAACTAATGACCAAATTCCCAAAGCATAAAATAATTGCCTCTTTTCTTCCAGATTTTCTTCACCCAAAGTTTTGTTTACAGATCAACCAAACCCTCAATGATTTGTCCAGGTTCAGGTGATTTTTGCTTCTGTTGAAATATTTGCATGTTTCATATATGATTCAGGACAACCTCATTCTGAAAGCATTTTGTTAATGTACCATCCTTCATTCAAAACTATCAACTCTCTTTGAATATTATATTTAAAAACAAAATCTAAATCGATTTTGATTTTGTAGAAGGTGACACTGGAAGAGAGGCAGCTTGCCCCTCAGACCACAGTAAATAGTTTGAGGCCTTCAAATGCCAGATAATATTCAAGGAAGATGGCCATACATTCTGCTATCAAAGTAGTAATTACTTTACTTTCCTTCTTCCTGTTCGTTCTTATATACTCAAAAGAATACACCTCACACTGATCCCCTCAGATGTGGAAGACACCAGAATTTACACCATGTTTTGTTTTTTTTTAAAGATTTTATTTATTTATTTGACAGACAGAGATCACAAGTAGGCAGAGAGGCAGGCAGAGAGAGAGGAAAGGAAGCCGACTCCCCGCCGAGCAGAGAGCCTGATGCGGGCTCGATCCCAGGACCCTGGGATCATGACCTGAGCCGAAGGCAAAGGCTTTAACCCACTGAGCCACCCAGGTGCCCCTACACCATGTTTTGAAGGGAACACACTCAACAGTGAAGCCATGTGGTCTCAAGGTCAGTGTTAAAGAGTCTGACGGGACATGACAGTGGCTAGAAAAATGCACCGTCTCTGAGTTGGAGCATGGATCCTTCATAGGCAGGCATTATTCTAAGCTGCTTATCACAGTTTATGGGTAAGTATCAAGAGGTGCATAATCTAGACAGCAGATCATTAAGCGGACGGCGAGATCAAAGCAAATGTCAATCCCAGCTTCGCTGCCCAGTACCGTGGGCCGTTTTCGGGTAACCTCCCTCTATTTTTTTATGACCTCTCCCTGTTTTCTTGCAACCTTCCTCTTCAACAGCTCAATCAAAATGCTTCTGTATCTTGCAGGGACACTCTATTCCCTTTACTTCCCATTTGTTTCCCTTAATGGAGTTTTGATTTTTTGATCTATCTCTTCTGCTTTTTTCCTTTCTAAGTTCAGAAAGCTTGGGTATCTGATTTCCCTCTCCTTTTTCTCTCTTAGCTTTTCAATCTGGTTTTTAAATGTCACTTTTAGTCAAGGGTTTTTTCCATTTTTATATTGGGCTTGTTTTATGTCCCCTTCTCTTGAGAGGAAAGTTCTTTAAAAATTCACTTTGTAACTGTTGTTGTTGTTGTTTTTAATAACAAAACTTTGTATCTCAGCAGAAGTAGTGATAATAAAACCTCCAGAGGCAAATTTGCTCCCTCTTTCTGCATCTTTTCATCAAATGCTACCTCACTTTATGATAAACTTCAGGGAGGAAAGATAAGAAGATGAATAAGGCCATTATTACCCTCAAGAAATTCACCCACCAGTAAAGAAGAAAACAACTCTATTACAGAAAATAACTCAAGGAATGTGATCACTGACTCCTGAAGGACCTGACGCGCAGCACTCTAGGATGCCCCTCCTTTCTTACCATCATTCCTGAACACTCACAATAGTGCATCTCAGCCCAAACCCCCTCAACCCAAGCAAGAGAAAGCTAACTAAGCAGGCATCCATCCCACTAAGCTTCAAATACCTCCTTTAAACTGCTAAGGACAGTTTCCTTTGATGGCTATGATATAATTTTTTCACTGTCTTATTGGTGCCCATTTGGATTCCTTCAGTTTGGGGCATTAATAGAGCAGCAATGAATATGTGTATAAAAGTCTTTTGTGGACATATGTTTTCATTTGTCTTGATTAAATACTTAGAAGTGGAATTCTTTGGTTATAAGGTCAAAGCACGTTTCAATTTACAAGAAACAGTCAGTTTCCAAATCGGTTGTACCATTTCGTACTCCTGCCAGCAATGGAAGAGAATTCTAATTGCGTAACATCCTAGCCAACATTTAGTGTTGTCAGCCTTTTTAAATTTAAGCCATTTCAGAAGTATAATGATATTTTCATACAAATTTGCATTCCCGATGACTAATAATGTGTAATTTTTTAAGTGTTTATTGGCCATTTATATATTTTCCTCATGTCAAAAATCACACTGATTTTATAACTTTTGTCTATTTCTAAACTCTCTATTCTGTTTCATAAACCTGAAAGATCTAGGGGGTGCCTGAGTGGCTCAGTCGTTGAGCCTCTGCCTTTGGCTCAGGTCACGATCCCCCAGACCCTGGGGTCGAGTCCCACATCTGGCTCCCTGCTCTGTGGGAAGCCTGTTTGTCCCTCTCCGACTCCCCCTGCTTGTGTTCCCTCTCTTGCTGTGTGTCCCTGTCAAATAAATAAATAAAATCTTAAAAAAAAAAAAATAAAAATATATATAAACATTAAAGATCTATTGTTAGCCACCATCACACTTTCTTCATTAGTTTAACTTCATGATAGGTTCTGAAATCAGGTAGTATATACCTTTTAACTTGTTTCTCCTCTTTAAGATCCTTCTTTCCCCCTCCACCCTCCCTCCTTTCCTTTCTTTCTTTCCTTTTCTAGGTCCTTTGTATTTCCAAATAATCTTAGAATCAGCTTGCCAATTTTTAGAAGAAAAAAAGCGTTGGGATTTTGAGATTACACTGAAAATCTCTAGGAAGAATTTAGGGAATTTTACACCTTACATTAAATTTACATTAACATACTTAATCTTCCAATCCATGAATATAGTTTATTTATTCCCTTATGTAGATCTTCAGTTTTGCTCAGTAACTTTTTTAGTTTTCAGTCAGAAGTTCTTGCACATACTTACATCTTGTAACTTAATATTTTGATGCTGTTGCAAGCAGTCGGTTTTTAAATTCAATCTTCAAATTATGTATTGCTATTACATATAATGCAATTAATTTCTCTATATCAACCCTCTATTCTGTAGCCTTGCTAAAGTCAAATGTTGGTTCTAGGATCTTTTTTGATAAATCCCCCCAAATTTTTTATGTATACATTTATATTGACATTTTTCCTTTTATATGTTTTTTAATTTTTGCATTATTACACTAGCCATTACTTTGAGCACAAGGTTTAACAGAATAGGAGTAACCTTTTTTGTCTTGCTCCAGAATCAAAGGGAAAGCAATCAGTCCTTCACCATTAAATATTTTAGACTGAGAGACCCTCTACTATTCCGACATGCTGAAAGTTTTTATCACAAATGGGTGTTGAATTTTGCTTTTTTCTGCATTTTAGAGAATCACATAATAATTCTTCTTTAATCTGTTAATGTGATATATTGCTTTGATTTCATTAATTTTATTAAATTGATTTAAATCACTGATTTAAAAATGTTTAAACAACCTTGCATTCATTTGTGAGATAAATCCCACTTTGTCATATATGCTATCTGACTATATATATCCAGATTTGATTTCTAATATTTTGTCAAAATTTCTGCATACACACACACACGTACATACACACACACACACACACACACATACATATGTTAATGAATGATACTGGACTATGACATTAAAGCTATGTGTACCTCATAAAGTTGAGTAGCATTTCTAATTCCTTTTTCTGAACAAGTTTTTGTAAAACTGGAAATATTTCTTTCTTAAATGCAAGTTAAAGTTTTCCAGTTAAATAACTTGCATCTGGAATACAGGAAGGTTTTAAATTACATATTTAACTTACTTAAATTCAACACAGTTGAACTGTTATTATTTTCTCATTTAATGGCATACAGTATTTCCTTACTAATTTTTAATGTCCATAGCATCTGTAGTGATGGCCCCTTCTATATTTCTGATATTGGTAATTTCCAATTTCTATTTTCTTTTAAAATTTTTATCAGTGCAGGAGTGGTTTAACCGGTTAAGCATCCAACTCTTGATTTCAGCTCAGGTCATAATCTCAGGGTCAAAGGATTGAGCCTGGTTTCAGGTTCCACACTCAGTGGGGAATTCACTTGAAATTTTGTCCCTTCTCTCCCTTTGCCCCTCCCCCAGCTCTCTCCTTTAAAATAAGAAAATAAACATTCTAAAACAAAGAACAAAAAAAATGAATACAATTTTTATTACTAGCCAGGGGGCAACTGTTCTCAACTAGGATTCCACAAAAGAATTAAGCCCTAATGCTCTAAAGCAACTGTTATATAAAAAGAAATACTTTTTTCTGTTTATCTAAAATAGAATTGGCTATGCAACTTACTTAGAAGAAAAGAGAAAACGGTCCAATAATATTCTTTAAGTCTAATTCTCTTGCAGAACCCCAGTTGAGAAAAATTCTCAATTTTAGTCTTTTCTGATAATCAATTTTTTGTTTCACTGATTTTTCTATTATCTGCTCATCTTCTGTTTCATTAATTTCTATTATTTTCTTTCTTCTGTGCACTTTGGGTATAGTTTCCTTTGCCTTTTTCTATCTAAGGTGCAAATACGCATGGCTGATTTAAAAGCATTTTTCTGGGGCACCTGGATGGCCAGTCAGTTAAGCATCTGCCTTCAGCTTGGGTCATGATCCCCAGGATCACTGCTCAGCAGGGAGTCTGCTTTTCCCTCCCCCTCTGCTGCTTCCCCTGCTTATGCTCTTCTCTAACAAATAAAATCTTAGAAAACAAAAACAAACACAAACCACTTTTCCCTTTAATATAAGATCTGCCATCATAACTTTCCATCTGAACGTTTTACCTGCACCTCACAAACTTTGATACTTTGTTTTTATTACCATTTAGTGAAGTATTTCTTAATTACCTTTGTAATTCTTTTTATTTGGTCAATATATTATTTAGAAGTGTTTCTTATTCCAAATATTTAAGAACTGTGTATTTTGTTACTGATGTCTAACATAATCCTTTATGGGCAGAAAATACACTCTATAAGATGTCAATAATGTTAAATTTATAAACACACTTTGATTGTCCAGCAGTCTCCTTTGATAAATATTCCATGTACCCTTGAAAAGAAAGTGTCCTACAACTGTTGAATAGTGTGCTATAATTATCTATTAGGTCAAGTTGGCTGATAGCAGTGTTTAAATCTCTATCTTTATAGCTTTCAGTCTATTTGTCAAATCAATTACTGAGAGCAGAAGTGTTAAAATGTCCAACTCTGATAATGGATATGTCTATTTTTGCCTTCAGTCCTATCACTTTTTGATTTATATGTTTTGAGGCTCTGTTATAGATGCACTCACATTTAAGACTGTTTTGTCTTCTTAATGAATGATAATTCATTATTTATATCCTTATTAAATCTTCCTCTTTATATCTCGTAATACTCTTTTCCTTGAACTCTACGTTGCCTATCCTTGACACAATTACTGCATCTTTACTATGGTCAATGATTTTCTTTCCCCTCTTTTAACCCATCTACACCTTCATGTTTAAAATGCATCTCACATAATTTATTAGAATGGCTGAAATAAAAAAATAGTGACAACATTTAATGCTGGCAAAGATGCAGAAAAACTGGATCACTCATACATTGTTAGTAAGATTATAAAATGATAAAGCTCCTCTGGAAAAGAATTTGACTGTTTCTTATAAAACTAAACATGAAACTCCCATAGAACCCAGCAGTTGTACTGTTGGGCATTTTTCCCAGAGAAATGAAAACTTATGTCCATACAAAAAACCCTGTACACAAATGTTCACAGAAGACTTATTTGTAATAGCCAAAATGGAGAGATAATCCAGAGGTCCTTCAGCAGATGAACAGTGAAATAAACAATGACACATCCACATCATAGAATACTACTCAGTAATAAAAGGAACAAACGGTCAATACATGCAACAGCTTGAATGATTCTCTAAGGAATTAGGTGAATTGAGTGAGAAAAGCCAATCCCCAAAGACTTGACGATTGCATACTTTCACTTATTATATTCTTGCAATGACAAAATCATAGGGAATAGATTAGTGGTTGCTAGGGGTCAGGGACGCGAGCCTGGGAGGTGGGTATGGCCAAGAAAAAGAGCAACAAGTCTGCTAATTTCAAGCTCTGTGTTATTTCTGAGTTTGTTGCTATTGACTCACTTTTCTCCTGGTTAAGTGCCACATTTTCCTACTCCCTCACATGTCTTCAAACATATTATATATACTCAATTGTGGATTCAATGCTGTTATATAAGTCTCAATTTTAAGACTAATTAATTTTGTTTTGCTCTGGCAGGCACTTAATTTATTGAGAGATCAGCTTTATCTTATCAAGGCTTGGTTTTAAGCTTTTTAATGATGATTCTAGAGTAGCCCTTCTTCTAGAGCTAGGGTAACCTTACTCTTAAGATATACATTTTCTGAGATCTCAATCGAATGTCTAGGGTGTTCATGAGGCCCCTCCATGTTGGACGGTTGTAACCCCATCTTCCTCTCCTAAGCAACCTCCTCAATTTTGTTCAGTTCGTTATCCAATAGCTATTTTTGGCCTAATCTTCCTGAATCTTGATCTATGAGTCCTGTGACACAGCTTTCTAGTCACCCAAACCCTCCAAGGGACCCTGATGCAGCTTTCTGAAGCCATCTTATGTGTGTCTCTGTCTGTTCCTCAGTAACCTGACCTGTAAACTTCCTGCAACATCAGCATCCAAACTCTATTCTCTCCTGCCTCCACCCAGTGAAACCACTACCTGAAAAAGAAACATACTTGAGAAAAAAAGAAAATTAGGCTCAACATGTTTTCCATTGGGCTTCACTTACTTGTGCTGAAGTTTGAATGGTGGTCTCAGGCAGAAAGCTGTAGTGAAATATGGTGTCTTCCTGATCTCAAGTATCACAGTCCTGTGCTCTCTGTTGCCCAACATGAGAAAACAGTTTATTCATACACTTTGTCCAGCTTTCTAGTTCTTTGTAGCAGAAAGGTTCAGTCCCATGACCATTTTCCACGATGGTTGCTACTGCATCTACACTTAAAGATGATGTTTTATTTCATTTTCATAATAACTCCATGAAATAAATACTCTTAAACCATTTCCTGGCTAAGAAGGAGGAGCAAACTTAGATAAGTTAAACACTTTCTGTTACTCTTAAAGCCCTTGAAGGGTAAAAGCAAATTTTATTCACTCTGTTCTTCATCACACTTTACTCGGTCCTTTGTACACAACAGATGCTCGATAAATAAACCAAGGTTTTGGTGGGTGCTATTTCCAACATTACACACATGAAAAACCTGTATCTCAAACTGGGAAAAGAGGAAGAAACAGAGCTTGGATTTGCAAACTACGCATCACAGGGCCCAGGTGACCCACATGTCTTTTTTAAATAAAGTTTTATTGGAACACAGCCATACTCATTCTTCTACATATTCTCTCTGGCTGCTTTCATGCTATGATGACTAACTTGAGTAGTTAGGCCTGCAAAGCCTAAAATATTTACTATCTGGTCTTGGGCATAAGTTTGCCAGCCCCTGATTTAGTGTATCTTACATGCCAGGCAATCTGCTCAGCACTGTTACATACTTTTCACCTCATTAAATTTCCCAGCCATGTTGTTGAAATAATAAATAATGCCATTATCCAGATGTGGACTCTGAGACCCAGAAAGGTAACTTGTCCCAGTTTTTATGGCTCGTGAGTGGCAGAGCATACATCTGAATTCTGATTTGTCAGATTCTGACACCTATGCTTTTTTTTTTTTTTTTAACTTCTAACATTCTAACAGTCAGAGAACCTTGACAAAAAATGGAAGATGCTAAACGGGAGGGCCCTTTTTGTGATTTGCATATCATCACATATGGGCAAGTGGGACTAAAGCTAAAGTAAGCTGAAGAGCTGGCTTTATATCCTATAATAAAAATAGTTAATATCATTACTAAAGGAAGTGTTTCATGTTAACCCCTGTACTGATTACGAATTATGTGCATGTGGAGTGCGCAACACACAGGTTGTGTGTGTGTGTGTGTATATATATCTGTATCACACAAATATATAGGTATATATATGTAAAAGATAAATGTGTGTGCATATATATAATTTGGTTTTCATATTCTATGAGGATGTCATTTTAGGAACAGAAAGAAATGCTGAGTAGGTTTATATTACAACATGGTAACTAGTAAATCAAGTGTTCAGCTTGGTTTTCCTAACTCACTAGTGCTCTGTGTATACCCACTTTGCATTCTTTCTCAACTCTCCCGTAGCTTTTCTGACCTCAAACACCATCCCAGGGCATGAGGAAGGAGAATGTCTCACAGGTCCTCTCTGGTCACAAGAAGTACAAAGGCCCACTGGTCAACAACTCTTGTGGGCTTCCTCGGCAATCTTCCAGCCCTCATTCCCAGCCTTGTCAAGATGTGATGCAGTGGCCCCCCTTCTCTTTTTAAGTGCTTTAAGCTCTGAGCCATCATCATTTAATTTTAGATTATCTTCTGATTTCCTACGTGGGCCGAGAATGAGAGTAGTCTGGGGGAAAATGGTAGTGACAATAAATGAGAAGGGAAGCATTTGTGAAAATCTTTTTCTTCTTTTCAAGAAGAGCTGTAATAGTGTTTTGTATCAACATGACTCCTGCTTTCAGCTGTAACAAAGTTAGAGAAAATGTTGGTGCTATAAATTAGAGTTCAGGAGGTAACTCTATTGACCCAGTCTTTTCAATGGGATTGGTATTATAGGTTTCCCGCATAGAAACCAGTGCAGAAATATTTCTAAAGTAATTTCATCTTTGCCAGTAGCTCTTTCCTCCCTCCTTATGCCTCTTCTCTTTCCCAAGGTGTTCCTAAGTTCTTCGATCTCCTGGTGTCTTCTGTTCATGCTCACATTCCAAACCTCCGCAACTTCCTGTGGTGCCTGACATCAAATCACTCACAGGGCAGAGGTAGGGACATAACTTACCATTTGCCAAATTGGGTTTTCTTATAACTGGTTCAAAAAGAGAGCTCTCTCATAATAGACCAATAAATGTTATACAGACACAGAGAATGTCAAATCTTCAGGACAACTAAAAGTCAGATGAAATAGAAGATGCCATGTCGACAGACCATTTTCTTGGAGGAGTTTTGTTCATGGAAAGATAAAGGGATACAGGTCACAGTTACCCTCATGGGTGCTCTCAGTAGGTTGTTATTTTTAGAGATGTTCCAAAGGTAAGAAATGGTAGGCAGCAAACATGTAAAAAAACCTGAATGCAAATGTGACATCTTCTACAACCAGCCAGAAAATTTGGGGTGCTTTAGGATTGTGCAGTCATTTCTCCAATAATAGACACCACACTACATTCTATCCCAAAGGGAGTAGGATTTGGACTGACAGACAAAGGGAGACCAAGGAGTTGAAAAATCACAGCAAGGAGAAGCAAACCACTAAGTGGGACAACAATCCCACAGGGGCTAGGAAGCTGGCCACCAATTCAACTCCATCTTCACCAAAAGTTTTTAATTAAGTCTATTGAGAATTTTCTTCTTTTCATTGTGGGGATACATCCTTGATTTTCTAATAGCAGTTAACACGAGCAGTTGGGCTCATTTTAGAACAGATGGAACACACCAGTTCCATAAAGGGAGAGAAAACTCTCTTTCCAATTTAAGTCATCATGTAGAACCACGCCCTTTGGATTATGCCTATCCTCACTTTCTTCCAGCTTGACCATCTCCATAAATGTCATCTTTCCTGTCATCCAAACCTTAATTTTGCTTCCCCTTTGTCCTTCCTTTCCCAAAATCCAGCCCGTTGGTGGATGCTGGCCTTACTGACAGCATCGGTAGCTGATCAGATTTACCTAGAGAAGCAGCACTGTCAAAGATGATTCCAATGTCATCAATTAATGGTCACTTGGCCACCATTTCTCTGCTTCCTGCCTGAAATGCCTGTGAAAGAGGCAGGGGAAAAGAATAAATGAGTTCACCATGTACTTCTTCGCTGCAGGTTACCTGGCTTAGGATGTTGGGTCTCAGCTGGACAAAAGGAAAGAAATGAGATCGGAATCTGAGACTTACATGAGCTGGGCTTTGTCCTGACTAAAAAGGCCTAAAATGGAATGCAATGGAATCCTCTTAAAATGTTAACACAGGACAAGAATGGAGCAAATTGGCAGAGCGTATTTAAGGTGGTGACTGAAAAAAAAGAATGCCTTCCCAGGCTTGTACTCCACTGAACTCAGACTTATAAACAGATTACACTGTTTTTGTAATTTAATGTACATAGCCAAGACCCAGGCCGAGGCTAGTGAGGAAAACATATCTTTTGGAATCACATATGTCCAGTTCCAAATCTCTGTCACTTAATACCTGGGTGAAGTGGATTCCCACACATCTCTTTTTTTTTAAAGATTTATGTTTAAACAAAGAGAGAGAGAGAGAGAGAGAGAGAGAGAACAAGCAGGAGGGGAGAAGCGGGGAGAGGGAGAAGCAGGCTCCTTGCTGAGCAAGGAAGGAGCTGGATGTGGGGCTTGATCTTAGGACCCAGGGATCATGACCTGAGCCCAAGGCAGCCGCTTAACTAACTGAGCCACCCAGGTGCCCCAGATTACTGCACATCTCTTGAGTACACTTTTGCATCTATAAAATCACTATAGCATCCACCTTCGGCACAATCAGCCTGAGGATGACTTGGGATAACATATAGCCAGCGACTAGCATAATACTGGACACAACAAGCCCTCAACAAATCATTCTATTGTTATCTCATTTGATTACCTATAATGTCTGTTTCTTTCATTTCCATCAATTCAAATGCTATGGCTCTTCTTCAGGCTCCACCTCTTTATGAATCCGTCCCTAACTATATTTGAGAGTTTCGTTCAAGTATTTGAAAGTGACTGTCAGGAGGAAAAAAAAAAAAAGTGGACATTCTGGATAGCTCTTATAGGGCAATTTTATACAGAAATAAAAAGAAACAGATTTTAGTTCAGTATCTGAAATAGTTTTCCAACAATTTAAGCTAATCAATAACAGATTAGAAACAGAGAACTCAATCTCCCCAAATAGGGATACAGCTGAATGCTGCCACCTAACAGCATGTATAAGCTTTGGTAGCTGATTGATGGAGGTTTAAATCCCAAGTCCATCATTTCCTGGCAGCAAGACCCAGGCCAAGTTGTGTAAAGTCTGAGTCTGTTCCTTCAGTGTGAAAACCGGTCTTAGTAATACCCATGGCGTTGAGGTTGTTCCAAAGATTAAGTGTTCTAAGAATCTCTACCACAAAAACAAAACACTGTTGTGGCCTCCCTGGGGACGGAGGTAACAAAGATAAGGACTGAGAGCTGTTGGACTCATAAAGCCTCAGGAAGGTGGGGACGCATCACAGTGCCTGCCAGGACCAGAGAAGATGGCAAGACAATGGTCAAAGCCCAGACCAGAAAAGATATTTTGACACAACCTTTTAAAGACAAAAATCTCTTCTCACGCTTGCCAAGATTTCATGATATCCTCAAATAGTAGCCCCTACTGCAGTAATAGCCCACCTCCAATATAGGATATGCAATAATATCCCACCTCCAATAATATCCCTGGAGAACAGGGGTGCTTTTCAGAAAGAAAGAGATGACATTATGCAAATGGGAGTGTGCTTCCTTTCCAGATGTTCTAGATGTTATGAAAAGTTCCAGTTGATTCGGGAGCTCTGTACCAGTTATTTGGAATAACAGTGCTCTCTGCAACTTCTCGTATCAATATGTCAAAATAATAACCAATTTTATCAAAATCCTACATCTTTTTCCACCTTTACTGAGATATAATTGACATCCAGCATTGTGTAAGTTTGTGGTGTATGATGTGTTGATTTGATATGCTTCTATATTGCAAAATAATCACCACCATAGCGTTCACTAACACCTGCATCATGTCACCTAATTATCATTTCTTTTTTGTCATGAGAATATTTAAGATCTACTATTTTAGCAACTTTCAAGTAAATAATAGAGTATTATTACCTATAATCACTATGCTGTACCTTAGATTCCAGAACTTATTCATCATATAACTGGAAGTTTGTACTTTTTTGGCCAACATCTCCCCTCTTCCCCCACCCCAGTCCCTGGTAATACAATTCTAGTGTCTGTTTCTATAAGTTCAGCTTTTTTTAGCTTCCACATAGAAGTGATATCACACAGTATTTGTCTTTACCTCTCCAATTTATTTCATTTAGCATAATGCCTTCAAGGTCCATCCACATTCTCACAAATGGCAGAAGGTACTTCTTTCTCATGGCTACATAATATTTTCATATATTGGGCTGTTTCCCTATTTTGGCTATAATGAATAATGCTGCAGACAACCTGGAGTGCAGGTATCTCTTCTAAATCCTGTTTTCATTTCCGTTGGATGTATACCCAGAAGTGGAATTGCCAGATCACGCAGTATGTCTCATTTTAATTTCTTGAGAAATGTCTCTACTGTTTTCCACAGTGGCCACACCAATTTACATCCTCGCCAACAGTGCACAAGGCCTTGTTTGTCTCCACATTCTCCCTAGTATTTATCTCTTCTCTAACTGATCACAGCCATTTTAACACGTATGAAGTGATTCCTTATTTATTATAGTCCTTGGTATTTTGTGATAGCAGCCCAGATGAAGCCAGTCCTCCTGGGACTCTTCAGTAAGATGTCTTATATTTCTGATGTGGACTCCTATGACAGTGTGACAGTCTCAGCGTAAGGGAGTCCCTTACCTTGGTAGTGGCCCAGTAACTGACTGACAAAAAAACCAAGCTCAGTTTTTCTTTCTGTGGTTGTGCTTTTATGAATTATTTAACTGGGCTTTGTCCTTCCCTTTATTTAATTGCACTCTGAGAGAAGTGCAGACTGTTGGCATTAAGAACCCTCTAGAAGACAAAGCAGTTGATTATTCTTATCATCAAAGTAGGCTCTCACATTGGTATGATAAGAAGCACTGCACAGAAATAGCTTGTTGGCAGAATTACACTCTCAAAGGCGAATATCTTCAAGCCATCCTTGACTCTCAAAAGGCAACCACGTACAATGCCAAGGAGTGAGGAAAATGTTGAACTGAAGGCAGAAGGATCTCATGTGAAATTGTGAGTGGCCTTCAATGACACCTGTCAAAGATTCACAATGATTTTCTTTCCTTTCCAATGATGGGACTACTCTCCCCAGGAAAGTCCTGTCCTCTTCCTGGCTTGAGTATTAACTGATAGTCCTAATGAACACCATCTCTTTACCTGCTTGCCTTTGAAGCGGGGTTCCTCTGTCAGGAAGGCCTCCTCCCCAAGTTAGCCTCCACCCCACCCCATTCTGGGGAATTCCTCTGTGGCCTTCCATAACATACGGTAGAGGGTGGGATAGTGGGAGGAGCTGCTTCGGATCCAAGCAATAAGGAGTTGCACGGTTGATAGAGATTTTAAAAACAATGATAAAGCCAAAAAACGAGTCTGCTTTTTCTGACTACCATATGTTGGCAATTCCAAACAATGTCAATAATAAAACACTCCTATCCGCTAGGGCGGACTTTCCCCACTGAGCTCCCTTTCCTCCTTGGTACACGCTGTCTGTGCCCAGCACCTTCGTAAGCATTTACATATACCAACTCCCGTAACTGAACCCCATTAGACAGCTGAGAGAACTGAAGCACAGAGAGATTATGTGACCAACCTGAAGTCATCTAGCTTGGTCGTACTGCCTAGCAGTTAAGTGGTAGGTCCAAGGTTTCAGTTCCAAAATTGTAATTCCAAAGTATTACACCAGTTCACCCACCTCACCACCGAACATATGCCTCTCGAAGTATCTAGTATGCATACAGATACACCCCTAGGATGGCACCTGGATCCACCTAGGATCTCGCAGCTCCCTACATGTGTTCCTCAGCGTCTGTTTATATCTTGCATTACAGTCCTCACTGGGCTGCAGGGCGAAAGCCACCAGACCCCCAAGCCTAGCACAAAGGCTGGCTCATGATAGATGTCACATGAATGAATGGATGAAAGCAGTCTTTGGTCCCAGAGCTAGAAGAGTTTATGCATATTATGTTTATACTATGATGGGCTGGTGGAAAGCTCTGGGTTTTGATTTGGAATTCAAGAACAGCCTTCAATTCTAACTCTTTTACTAATTCTCTCTGAGACCCAGAATCAGGTATTTAATAGATCTAGATATTGGTTTCTTAGTCTGTAACATAAGGGATGGACTGTCATACCAGTGATATTCAATAGATGCTCAACTTGCTTTCTTCAAACTAAACTCAAATGGGTTTCTTTTTCTTTCCCATTGGTAACAAGCATTTTTGTAGGAAAAGCTTTTTATTTAAGTGTAAAACACCAAAGAAAGCACACAACTTATAAGTATACGGCTTAATGAATTAGCACAAGGACACACACCCGAGGGAAACCACCTCGATCAAATACAGAACATTACCAGCCCCCGGTACTCTCTCGCCTGAGTCAAAAGTGAAGCTTCCCTGACTTCTAACAACACAGCTTAACTTTCTAATAAATGAAAAAGAAAATGTGTATAAATTCTTTTGTGTAAGTCTTCTTTCCCTCAACATTCTTTTTTTTTTTAAGATTTTATTTATTTATTTGAGAGAGAGAGAAAGTGAGAGAGAGCATGAGAGGGGAGAAGGTCTGAGGGAGAAGCAGACTCCCCACAGAGCTGGGAGCCCAATGCGAGACTCGATCCCGGGACTCTGGGACCATGACCTGAGCCGAAGGCAGTGGCCCAACTGACTAAGCCATGCAGGCGCCCTTCCCTCAACATTGTTTGTGAGCTTCATCCATGCTGTTGTGTACACACACAATGTATACAATTTATACTACATTGTGTGTAACTACAATGGGTTCATTTTCCTTGCTGCATAGTATCCCACTGTGTAAACACCATGTACAACTTACTTAACCATTCTGCAATTCATGAATGTTTTGGATAAATGCAAAGAAACCCATACCTAGTAAATCATAATAAAACTGCTGAGGAGATCAAAGCTACCTATTAAAATTTATTCACTTAGGGCACCCGGGTGGCTCTGCCTTCAGCTCAGGTCGTGATCCTGGAATCCTGAGATGGAGTTCCCCATCGGGGTCCCTGCTCAGAGGAGAGCCTGCTTCTCCCTGTCTCTGCCTCTCTCTCACTCTGTCTTTCATGAGTGAATAAATAAAATCTCTAAAAAAACATAAAAATTATCCATGTATTTATTTTTCCAAGAATTCTCTTCCCCCTTTCTGAGAACTATTCCTTTTTACTGACTCAAGTTTATGAATACCCAGATGTAATTTCTGAGGAATGCTGAAGGTGGTAAGTTCAGTCAGCATAAAATAAGAACTATCAGAATCGGGAACAGTGCTTTCTGAATGGCATAGTACTCTGGCTGCCTGCTTGGCATGTTCTTCAGTGTGGTCCTCTCCTCTGCTCTAAAAAATCCTCTCCCTCGACTCTCTGTATCCCTGAGCCTTGGTCCCAGAGTATTGCTAATGAGAGAGGTAAACCTGAATTCTGGCTTCAAGTACATGTGCCTGGCACATAGAAGGAACTGAACAAATATTTTGTGATTGCTACTCAAATTCAGCATTCACCACTTAGCTCTAAGTTCTTTCCTCATTTTGGGGATGATAACTTCAAATGTCTACCAACAGCTACTTTAAAATCTCTTGATTCTTCTGAGATCTGCATTCTTACTTGATAAATAACTCCCCATTTCATTTTTAGTGAGCAACTCCAAAGATTTTCTTCTTTAACCTAACATCTCCATTTATTTATTTTTTAAGGATTTATTTATTTATTTGAGGGGGGAGGGGCAGAAGGAGAGAGAGAGACTCTCAAGCAGACTCCCCACAGTATGGAGCCCAATGCTGGGCTTGATCCCATGACGCTGAGATCATGACCTGAGCTGAAATCAAGCGTTAAGGCACTTCAACTACTGAGCCTCCCAGGTGCCCCCGCTAACACTGTGATTTAAAAAAAAAAATATTTCAACCTTCATTTTTACTAACCCTCTGTCCTTTCCAGCTCAAGGGAATCTGTGTCTCCTTTTTTCTCTAAAGCTAGATCCCATCTGAGAGATACGGTTGTTATATTTATTTCCTCTCCCTGGCATCTTCAAACTTTCCCTCCCCATAGACTTCAACCCAACCTGTGTTTTTCTCCTTCACGTTGAAAGAAAATCTCAGTATGATTTTGGTGTTAGCTCTAGCTACCATCTTATTGCTCCTCCTTTACCAACATATTTCTTAAAAAGAAGCTCAAGAATATATTGATCACCTGTCTTGAAACCTTGACATGGTCTCTACCCACTTCCATGATAAGTCATTCTACCTCCTTGCTTGATCTCTGCCTTCACCACTGCCTTTGCTTCTTCTTCCTGTCCCCTAACTCTGAATGCTGAGCATTTCTGAAATTTCAACCTGGGTGTGGAGTTCTTTCTTGTGCTACAAATGGTCTGTCTGCTTCTTGGATAATGTCCATACAAATGACACCCCATTCTCTACCTTCCACCTTGTTCTCTCACTCCAGCCCCTGCTGTGTTGTCTTTGATTCCTGCTTAACGTTCTTGCTTGGCTGTTCCGTTTTCTTCCCTCAAATGAACATTTGCCAAACTGAGCTTGTCCTTTTCCTTCCATCCACACTGGGCTCAGCATGCTAAATTCCTCTCCTTCATCAATAACACCAACATTTCCCCCACTTAGGCAGGCTTGGAAACTCCATCATCACTGACATTCCTATCTTTCATTACACATAGTAATCAGTCACTATGACTCAGGGAGATTGTTCTTTGAAAAGACTCAAGCAGCCATGCCTTTTGCTTTTTCCTATTCCCACACTCATCCGTGATTTATATTAGCTGATGCCATTAAAAAGCTCAAGAAAAACGTGGCATTTTCCTTTTCTCGTGTTTTCCCTTCTTGATGGGCTTATAAATTTTTCTCTCTCTGAAAGATATTTTTAGCTCTCAGCTATTTTCAGAACCAATATTACTGATCAACGTGAATTCTAGGAATGGGCAAGTCTTCCAATGGCTAACTCTCCCAGATCTGCTCAAGCCCCTTAGGTTCTTAATAAGCCTGACTCAGGAGATTCTCCCAAAGGCAGGGAATATTCTAAAATCGAAGCTTTACAAGGTCATTACAAAACACCTTCAACCACTTGACAACGGCCAGAACTATTCTCACCTGGAAAAGCAGAGATGATTCCCATACATTCTTATCTTGGTGGTCAGAAAAGCAGACCCCTTATTTCTCTCCATAACAAAAGGAGGGCAGAAGCTGTGTTTGCCACTCTATAAATGTTGCCACGTCTAGCTCTAAACACACACATTTCTTATGGTTCTAGAGACGTGAGGTCCTCTTGCACGCAATGCCTCCTTGCGGGGTCCTCGCAGGCAGAGGGGCAGATCTGGTATCCTCTTCCTTGGAGGGGTACAATCACATCACGAGGGCTCTATATTCGTGGCCTCATCTACACTCGATTCCCTCCCCAAAGCTCCCACTTCTAAGTACCATCACATGGGGATTAGGGCTTCAGCATATGAATTTTGGGGAGACACAAACACTTAGACCACAGCAAGGTTGCCCAAACCCAACTCATTATTTCCTCAGCTCTCTCACCCTGTCTGCATGCCCCAGCTTCCTCCTCCCATTCCTCCAATCTCCTGTACCTCAGGGAACAGTGGACCATCCACCAGGGCCCAAGCCACATACCCATGAGTCCACGTACATCAACCTCTTGTCTGAGCCCAGCCATCACTAGGACTTTGAAACCATAAATCTGTCATTTCCATCAACTGCTCTCAAGTACGCTGCTATTGCCCTGAGTTCAGCTGACATTGGTTCTCAATAGCTTCGCTCCACATCCCTCTGTGTCCCCACTTGCTCCATGCCCGTCATGCTTTACAAAACCTCCAGAAGAACCTTCCAAACCCAAAAAGCCAGTCATGGCACTTCCCCAGTAAAACCTACCTTTCTTATGGCACCTGGGTGGCTCAGTCAGTTAAGTGTCTGCCTTTGCCTCAGGTCATGATCCCAGGATCCTGGAATCAAGTCCCACAGGGGCCTCCCTGCTCAGCAGGGAGCCTGCTTCTTCTACCTCTCCTTCTCATTCTCCCTCTGTGCTTTCCCTCTCTCTAATAAAAATCTTAAAAAAAAAAAAAAAAACTACCTTTCTTTCAAGCCATTTCTTTCTCCTCTCTACTCTCAATTCCTTCCATACCCAAGTCCAAGTTTATGCTCTTGCTGCACAGAATCACTGCAGGCCACCAAAGGTCCCATATCCCTTCCTACCTCTGTGGGTTAGGCTCATGCTCCTTCCTCTGCTTGATATTCCTCCATCAGTTTGTCTATCCAGAAGTCTCCAACTGACCCTAGAAAACCCAGTTCAAACACTACTGCCTTTCAGGCACATTCCCTGATCTCTGCAGACTGGCCTGGACATTCTACCTTCCACATGTTTATGCCATCACACACAGCTCCAAAAATCAGTGTTCTCACCATTGCATAATGGCTTGTTTGCAGGAATATCCTCTAGCACCTAGACTGGATACTGCACACCATCACAATAATGATGATAATATAATAATAATAATAATGATGATGATGATGATGATGATGTTATTATAACATATGTTACCTATATACTATATTAACATTAAATGTATTATGTTAATGATAATATATTAAAGTTTTTTCTCTTATTTCTAAAAATTGTTATTAATGTTAAATCTTTGTTAGAATTCAGGTCCTTTTGCTAAGTCATTTATTAGTATGAACCATGTAAAATTGCTATTTTGTTGGTCTAAATGGTCATATATTAATGATTTCATGTTGCTTGACTTAAAACATTCATTTCTCCCTTCACAATACCCCTAAGAGGTAGGTATGTTATATGTTTATAACCCTCATTGTATGGGTAAGAAAACTGAGGCTCACAGGTTTTATGTAACTTTTCCCAAGGTTATAGGAACAAGAGAGGGAAGGAGCCAAGACTCTAATCCAGAACTGCCTGACTCTCAGTGGTCTTGCTCATGATGATATCCTGACTCCCAGAACTATTTAATTGTGTAATCAACTGATGAAGCAGTGACATGGGGGCCCCGGAGATATGATGATGGTTGGCTACATAAAGATGTCTGTGTTCAGCAAATCCAGAGTGGATAAATCCTGATGTTCCTGTGGCAGCTGAAATAGGTTTCTCTGCAGAAAGCAAAGGATGGTAAATACTGAAACGAGTTAATAAGGAAGGTTATGGAATCTCCTTCAAAGGAAGGATTTCTTCCCCCAATGGAGGATAGAGTCTCATCTATATGAGATGGTTTAAATATAATCCTTTGTGAAGGTCAATAAATTGGGCTCACAGAGTCCTTTTCAGGCTCCTTATGATACGCAGACACACCACTGGCTTACTGTGGCTCAGCATGTGGCCTGAGAACAGGAGGGTGCTGATCCCCCAGCCAGAAACAATCTCTCTCCCTCAGCTCTCCGACTCAGCCTTCTTTGGGACGTAGGTAGTGACTTTTTGTATGTCATTCTGCTTCTTTCAAGAGAAAAATGCACCAAAAGCATAAAACATGAGTGGTTCATTTTGGTATCTTCATACATTTAAGACTTTTGATTAAAAGGAACTTCTTTCCTCTTCTGAAAGAATCCTGTAGTATCAACTAAAAAGAAGTCCCTGATTTTTGTATAAAATCTACTATAAAAACTCGGCAACTCATACTATGAGAACAAAGTTTTCTTAAGTGTGCTTTTTTCCAATCATTATCAGATATAACATAATTGTTTCTCTTTCCCTCAGCATCATTTTAAAATATGGCCATTTGGATGTTAATTCCTTCCAGGTAAAAAGTCTGGAAGATGAGCCAGCATTTCAGTCAGTAAGAAGGACATCTAATTAGATCATGAATAGAAAATAACACATCCAGGGGAGCCTGGGTGGCTCAGTTGTTAAACGTCTGCCTTTAGCTCAAGTGGTGATCCCTGGCTCCTGGTATCGAGCCCCCACATCAGGCTCCCTGCTTAGCAGAAAACCCGCTTTTCCCTCTTCCACCACCCCCCAGCTGTGTTCCCTCTCTCACTGCGTCTCTCTCTCTCTCTCTCTCTCTCTGCCAAATAAATAAATAAATAAATCTTGGGGGAGGGGGAGGAAAGAAAATAACACATCCACACATCTAAGCAAGTGTTCAGCAATTCTTGGTTAGAGTTTCTACCACCTCAAAATAACGCTAATGGACAAGTTTTTTTCCCCATAATTGTCCCTCCACAGAAGCATGATTTCTCACAACAGTAATGAATAAGTGAATAAAACACTGCTCTAGACGCTTATGCTCAACAAAAATAACAATAACAACTACTTGTATGGAACATTAAAATAAAAAAAAAATCTACCAAATACTCTAGCTCATTTGAACCATATAACAATCCTTACCATTTATGTCACTACTTTAGAAGATATTTACAGGAAACTTGGATCGGAGAGATGAAGCAAATTGCTGTGAGTCACAAAGCCAGGAATAGCAGAGTCTAGACTAGAACCCAGGCGTTTTCCTGATTCCAAATCTCATGATCTCTCTACTGCATCTTTCTGTCCACATGGCCAATCTTAAAAAAAAAAAAAAAAAATAGCATTTCTAACTCAGCAGTATAGAAAATCAAGAGCCAAAGAAAAATGGCCAGTTTGTGAAAAGAGGCACATTTTCTTAACTTTGATAATTAAGCTTGAACATTAATTCTCACACTTAAAAAAAATACCAATACTTACGTTTACTGAGCATTGACATCTTACTGCTATACTAAGTGCTTTATATGGATTAATTCATCTCATCCTTACAAGTAGTCTAGAATTTGGCCCTCTTCTGATTTTACTAATGTAGAAATTAAAGTTTAAGCTGTAAAACCTTAGCTTTCAAGGTCACATGGTTGGGAAAGTTAAGTGGCAGAGCTATGGTCTGAACCCATATCAGCTGAACCTAGAACCTAGGCTCATAACCACCATGCTAACCTGCTATGCTAGTGGTTCTCAAAGCTTGGTCCTGGACAGGCAGCATGGGCAGCCCTGGGAACTTGTTAACTTGTTAGAAAAACAAAATCTCTGGCCACACCAGACCTACTCTGGGAAAGGAATCCAGCAATCTGTGTTTTAAGAAGCCCTCCAGGTGCTCCTAAGGCACATGAAAATCTAAGAACCACTATGCTAGACTGGAACAAGAGTAAATGGTAGCCATTTGCAAGGAGTCAGTATATGTTCTGTGCTATTAGGAAATACAAGAAGGAAGTGAGAGAAGTTGAAGACAACTAATAAGGCTGTTGACAATGAAAGTCTTCAGGGAATAGTAAAGCCAAAAAGGGAAGAAATAACCTTAACTAGTGTACACAGAAGCTGAAAACACCAATGATGAGCAATTAATCAGGCAATATGTTACACTGTAATCAAGGATCAGAAAATTCCGGAAGGACTAAATGATACAGAGTTTATTACTGCATGGTAAATGATCATTAATAAACTGTGGCTGTTAAAAGAACTAAAGAGATGAATAATCACATATGTCAACTGTAGAAGGAATAACTTGTGATCTTAATCACTTGGAAAAATTACAGGTATGGACACATACAGAATCAAAAGAATGAGGTTAGCAGTGCTATTAGAACCTAGCACAGGGGCGCCTGGGTGGCTCAGTGGGTTAAAGCCTCTGCCTTCAGCTCAGGTTGTCATCCCGGGGTCCTCGGATAGAGCCCCACATTGGGCTGTCTGCTCGGCAGGGGGCCTGCTTCCCTTCCTCTCTCTGCCTGCCTCTCTGCCTACTTGTGATCTGTCAGATAAATAAATAAAATCTTAAAAAAAAAAAAAAGAATCTAGCACAAACTTGATAGCTCTTTTTATATAAAATCAAGATAGGTACAAAGGCACCAGGCACTTTGACCTGGATAACATTTCAACTGCTAAAATAATGAATTTATGTAATTATATTAGCACATCGCATTAATCCCTACCTGTAGTAACAAGAATTTACTTTGCTGGAATTGCTAAAATGCAGAGATGACTTGACTTGGAAGTGATCTGGTTATACTTAGTATTTTATCCAGCTTATGACCTCTGATGATATATAACTTTTCTGAAGGATTAAATCTGCACATGAGTGCTTCCAAAGAGAGGACCAAGAGTAGCTTCCCAGGGCTTGTCATTCCAGTATCCTTCATTACATCTCGAGAGAACTACTTTTTCAAAGTGCCATGTAGAGGAAATGAAAAATGATATCAAGAAAAAAATACCCACAAGTGAGTGTAAAAATAAAAAGGGTTCCAACAAAGACACCAAAAGTCATTAGACAACAAAACTGTGGGTTATTCCTTTCACTTGATGGCTACTGATTTGAGGTCTCTCTCTCTTTTTTTTTAATCTCTACCAGTTGTTTAAAAGGAAGCAGCAGATGAAAGAGAATGCATTAACTGAAGTTGTCAAGGAAATATTAAAATCGTCTAACTGGACCTTATGAGAAGAGGTCATAATTCCCATGGAGGAAAGGTATGCTCTTCGCTACCTTACTGTTTTGTTGCAATTCTCCATTCTCCTATCAAGAAAAATCAGCTCAAGTAACTAAAACGTATTCACTACTTACTATGTGCTGGTAATCATTCTAAACTTGACACATACATTTTCTCTTAAAATTTTCATAGCAACTCTCTGATGTATGTTTTCTTCTGTCCATTTGACATTCTACACATAAAGATGAAGGCTGAGAATTAAAGTTATTCTCCAAAGATGGCCCCAAATAATTCAGCTCCTCCCTCTACATGCAAGCTACACCTCCTATAAAGTAGTAGAGTTTCTATTCCCTCCCCCCTTGACTCTATGCTGGGTCTAAGACTGATTTGTCCAATAAAATGCAAAGAAAGAAATATTATGAACCTTTCAAACCACGGACTAATTAGGACTGGCAGCTCCTACCTCTTGAAATCCAGCCACCATGTTATAAGGAAGCTGAAGTAACCACATGGAGAACAATCAAGACCTCTGGTTAGCAGTTTCGGTTGAGTTCCCTGCAAACAGTCAGCATTCACTTGCTAGTTATGTGACTGCACCATCTTGGAAGTATATTCTCCAGAGTAAGTCAAAACACTCCAGCCAATGGCACATGGAACAGAGATAAGCTGTCTCCATCAAGCCCTACTCAAATTGCAAAATCGTTGTTGTTTTAAGCTACTAAGCTTATTACACTGCAATTATTACACAGCAAGAGATAACTGAAGTATTGAACTACCCAAGGTTACACAGTGGGACAATTTAACATCACATAGGCCATACTTTTCACTCTCAAATACATTAAGAAGCTGCAAATTAGGATGTGCAAAGAAAGGTTTCCATGGAGGGACAGGGGTGAATGGATGATGTGCTTACATGGGCACTGTATTCAACAACTAGTCACTGAGAACCTGTGAAGTCTCAGCTACAGTCTCAGCAGCTGAGACCAGGTGCTACAGATACAAAGATGAATAGTCAAGAGTTGAGCTAAAGCTCCCTGCAAAGCCACTAAGACAAATTACAATACCAGACCACACGCTCAAACAGATGTAAAATAACGGGTAGATACTTGGGATTACTTGGTGATACGAGTTAATACCCTTGACTTTCACATCCAACCAAAGGCATGGAATCACAGGGCAAGATTTAGAATGACCTTGGAGTTGGGGCAAAAGTGCAGGTAAACTTGCACGATAGATTGATAACAACAACGCAAAATGTGTGTGTGTGCGTGTGTGTGTGTGTGTGTGTGTGTGTGTGTGTGTGAAAGGAAGGCAAAATATAATGAGTATTGGAAGAAGGAAAATTTCAGTCATTCAAATTTGCATTTGTGAGCGCTGCCCCCACCCCACATACACACAGGACTCCTATGGCAAGGTCATGCAAATATTGTGACCAAACTGAATGTCATAGAATTCTTTAAAAATAGTTCCAGGACCTCTAGTTCTAAGATGGAGTAGCCCCAGTTCTCCCTTTTAAACAGGCAGAGGTCCTCTCTTCCGCAGGTAAGAATTCATGAACCTAACAGCACAAACAAGCTGAAAGCCTCTGAAAGGCGGGAGGAAGACAGCCTGCCTGGGAATCTCAGGCCTTGAGGAACCACATGGCACCACCCCTCCCCCATATATTCCAGACACGGTGCCTTAGAAGCCTAACTAGAAACCACCAACCATCAACATGCACAGACCAAAAACAAAACAAAATAAAACAAAAACTACCCCCCCACACACACCCCCAAAAAACTCTAAGAAAAGCCTATTTTTCCCTAGCCAAAAGACTAGGAAAACAGTAGCCTATCAGCAGAAAACCTCTTTGGTAATACTGCCTCCCTGTAGGAAACTGGAAAAGAAAAACTGCGTTTCTCCCACCCCCGTGGTTTTAGGAGGGCTGAATAGGGAGCTGATCTTCCACCTCCACCCTACTCTCCCCACCACATCGGTAACTGGGCACACACAGATTCCCCAGTGAGGTCCAGTGACCTGCAAAGGCCCCCATCCCTACTGGGTAGTGAATCTACTACCGCACCACCCCTGTGTCTGTGGACCCCGATGGAGAGCTGAACCTCTATGCCCAACTGGCATCCATGAAGCGGTGATAGGAAGTATGGGGTGGGGGGAGGTTAGTTAGCACAGTGGTTAGTTAGCACTCACCACTTATCCCCCCTTCCCTTCCGTTGAAGTCAAGGATGCCCAGTGTCTGCCCCACTCTGCAGCAAAAGCAGGTGAGTCAGCCAGCTGCCCACCACAACCCCTCTACCTCCCAGTGACAGCAGTGTACAATGTTACCATATCACAGAGAGGCAAAAGAGGTAGCACACACTGATGCCCTGCTTTCTCCAGGAAGGTGTCAGTAGAACTAAATGGGGAGCTGAACTCCTACCCTACACTCCTGCAAGGAAGCAGTGTGAGTCATCCTTCTACTTCTGGTACTGGCAGAGCCCATCAGGAAGCTAGACATATACACCCATCCAGCCCTCAAGCTACATCTCAACAGGGAGACTACCTACCAGAAAAAGAAAAAGAGATTAAATAGGATCCAAAGTCTCATAAAATAATATACAAAATGGCCAGGGTACATTAAAAAAACCATTCATCATACCAAGAACCAGGAAAATCACAACTTAAATGAGTAAAGACAATCGTCAGCCACCAACACTGAGAGTAATCTGTATTAGAATTATCTGACAAGAATTTTAAAGCAGGCTTCATAAAAATGCTTCTACAAGCAATTACAAAGTCTCTTGAGCCAAATGAAAAACGAAAACAATTATTAACAACGTTATCTCTTACATTATTAACTTTATATAACTGGCAATTATGGTTATGTCACCTTTCCCTCCTCAAGGTATACAAGTTGTTTACTCCGTAATGACCATGGTATCACAACCGCTTGAGAGTATTTATAGTGCTGGCCCTCATTTTCCAAAGAATCTAAGAAATGTTATGCAACCAAATCTTCTAAGGGATCCACAGCCAACAAGATGTTGTTGGAAGAGGTCACTGAAAGGACATTACTGATGGTTGACCTCAGAGCTGGACCCTGACAACTGAAGGTTCCTCACCCCTCGTCCCCTGTCCTTGGAATGTGCGATCCACCCACCACTCCCCCACTAGGAGCTGTTCCAAGGACACAGCCTTAGGGAGAGTAAGGTATTACTGAGACCCTAAGGGCTGACCACAGTTAAGGTCTCTATATAAACTTTTAAGATTATGGAGGGCAGATGTAAAGATCTACTGATCTGTGGCTGCTGAAGACAAGACTTCCATTTAAGTTCCCTTGCTTATTAAAACTGCCACCTACCAATCTGGAGTGGCCGCCTTTTTCTTTAGTATCTCCATGCCCTCTGTGAACCAGGGCCAGTTACAGATTTCACCCAGGAAATTCTTGAGTTTGTGAACCAACAGATGCACAACATACGACCAGTAGTTAATGTCAGTGTTTCATGTTAGTTGCTTATGAAATTTCCCATAAATTTTATTGTATGTATTCAGGTGGTTAACATCTATCTCAGAACTTTAAATCCTCTAATAAAGAGGCTCTAGAACGTGGTAAGTGGAAGAAATACTGAGTATTTTTGGCTTGACATTGATTTTTGTTTAACCCTGACACCAACAAAAATGTATTTTGTTCTTTCTAAAGACAGACATTTCTCAGATGTTTATTGTGGGATAAGACTTTAGGGAGGGAATGCTTCCGATGACCTTCCTTCATTAAAGTTTTAGGCTTCCCTGGTATGAAGCAAGAGGTGACCACCCCCCGCCCCCCAGTCTGTCTCTGCCTAATGTCTGCCATGAAGTCTGAAATTCCATGACCAGAGTCTTTACATGAAGCACTTTTCAATCTTCTCAGGCTTCTTCTCTAGAAGTGAAAATACTCTCTAAGGAAATACATCTCAGTGATGAATGCCCTGTTGGTTCTCAGAAGATCTAAGTTTGATGTGACTCCACTGATGAGTAGCTAATGTGACTCTGGGCAAGTCTTTTAAAACACTTCTCCAGCCCTGTTTTTATAATGGTAGTAAAATGTGGATAACCCCCATATTTGGTCCACCTGGCAGAGTGAACAAGAAAAATAAAATAATGCATTTGTGGATACTTTATACAGTGGAATAAGCTTACAAATATAGGTGATTACTCTTAGCAGGTAAGTTTTTATAGACTTTTGTAAAATATAGTTCTCACGTCAGTAAAAACTGTTCAGTAACAAAACATACCAACAGGATTTCAGAGTCTGCCAGAGGGCTAGTAGGTTTATCAAAAGGAGTGAGAGGACCAAGAGAGAAAAAGAGGGTGGCCACCAGGGACATCTCGCTACACCTCCACCTGTCCCTGCACTGGTCCTTGCAACATATCCAGTGTAGCAGATGCTCAGGGTTGAGCGGTGGCCTGGGGCTAAATACACTGTTTATGCACATGATACACAGATCTGGGGATATGGGCAACCTCTAAAAGGGCTCAAAAATTAGACACCCTCTTCAGTTAAACATTCCTGGAGTGTGTTAACCACTTTCCCCCACAATCCGTTTTTCTTAAAAAGTTGCTCTGTTGTTCTTTGTGCTATAACCCCAAACCTGAGAAGCTGTTGAGGAGTCAAGAAAAAGGTCTGGAAAGAATATCCAAAGGGTGAATTTCAATTTGATTCCATTACTGACCTGTTGTGTGACCAACCCTGAGCAACCTCTTTGGAACCCTAAACTAATATTATACATATTTACTATCTGTGATTGGGAGACTTTTTTTTTTTTTTTTTTTTGGATTCACTCTTTTGCTGGCAACTGCTTTTATACAAAAAAATAAAAATACTGGTCTTAGGAACCATTTCCTGATGCAGTTTCATTTTCTTGCAGCCAAACTACATGTAACACCACTCAGAGTAGTGACTCGCACCATAGTTTCACAAGTGTGTATATGTGTGGATTCTGATAATTTTGTACTCTGTAGGGGAGGAAGAGAAACACAACTCAAGTTGAGAAAAAAAAATATATTCTCAAAAATGTTTCTTTATATCTGTTTTTAGAGACCTTTGTTAAGGGTAAAGTTTGAGATGGCGTTAAGGTGGTAATGTGTGTCAGAAAACAATGGTGAAATCTCAGGCTTAGCAGTCAGAAGACCCCTCTGGAATCCTTGGTTCTGCTACCCACTGGCTAGATGGCTTTTTTTACAATTATAAATTGGGATAATTTACTTAGCTTGCAGATTGCATTTTCTACAGTGATTAAAAATAATGTTAATAAAGTCCTTGCATGTAAAAGGAAGGCAATAAATGGTGCCTTTATTCTGATTATAGCCGTGATTACTGGGGGCAGAGTATAGGCATAGGAGATCACCTTTTGCTACTATAGCCACAAAGCCATCCTTAGCTCCACAGAGCCTTCCAGGAGGGACTGGAAGACTGGCATTCATTTTGAGAATTCCAATCCATGCCCTCTGGCTTCCTGGCAATAAACCACAGCATATCCGCTAAGATGCCAGATTGTCCCGAGTAAGCTTCTCTTGAATGCTGTTTCCCCATTAGGAGTAAAAAAAGGTCCACCTTCCAGTTTCTATGTCCTAAGGTAATGATCACAGCTGCTATCATCATCATCATCATCAACACCATCGTCATCACTTATTCACTTATCGGGTCCTCTCTATATAGGCCAAACGCTCTGCTAAGTCCTTTACACATATTATCTTATTCAATCTTTTCACCAGTTTCGTGCAGTAGGTGTTATTACTCCATTAAAAGACAAGAATCTCAAGGCTCAAAGAGGTTAATAACTGAAAGAGACAAGATTCAAACCCACTTGCTTATTCACTACTCTATTCTGCCTTACGTGAGGCACTAAAATACTTAGCCTTATTAATACTTAACCCAGACCCCCCAGCTGCTAGGAATTTATGATAATTGTATAATTAGAATTTCAAATTTAGGGCAGTGACTGAGAATTATTATACTTCATTATGTGACCTTACAAAAGTATTTACTATAATAAATTTGTCTGCACTATCTTTTGGAGAAGTCTACAGTCTTCTTAAGCAGACTCACACATACTTAAACAGAAAAGAAATATGAATGAGACTGTATCCTTGACAAACAAGAAGGTGCTCAAATTAAATAATTGCAAATATTATCACTGCAAATATATGTAAACACTAGGCCACAGACATAATGTAAGCATTTCCCATACATTATTTAGTCTTCACAACAATTCCATGAAGTTGGTATTATTAAAATCCCCATTTTACAGATGAGGAAACAAAAACAAAAGTGTCAATAACTAATTTTGAAAGAGTTGATTAAACATTCAGGACAGGAAAAAGTCTTTCATGGGTTAAGAACATGGAGCAAATGCAAACCCAAGAATCGTTCTTCATTTTTAATTGAAAACAGTAATAACAATAAGACCAACATAGGAGTCCTGCCTTGATTGAGGGATGCTCATGGTTGATTTACAAATAAATTGAGTATGCATATCCCAGGTATTTTGAACTTCACACCCTTGAGCCAAAGTCAGTGACTCCTTTCATTTCACTAATACCTAGTCCTCAGAGGTCCAAGGCTATACAGAGATTGGGACCACATGCATATATCAACATTTGACCTTAGACCTAGCCCATGAATTTCTGTACTCAGGGAGTTGTCCTATAAAGACCCGATACTTAGGTTTTGTAATACATTTAATTAGTCGTTGGTTCTTATTTTTTTCATAAAACTCAACAAATGGGTTGTGATGCATTCATTTACAGAATGGACACCTTCCTCTAAAGGTTAGTGGATTAGTGGAATTAGTTAGTGGAATTAGTGAGACACATTATCTGACTATTCCATAGTTAACTTTCTTCTTCTTTTTTAAAAAAATCATTATCTGCTGATGCTGCTTTTAATGGGATTAAATGTATAGAAACCTGGCCTTCCTTTACAATAAGAAGTCAGTAGTTTCAAATATCCCAAAAGTGATCTTGAGTCTGTGAGATACACTGTCTGCCTTTTAGAATTCTTTTTTTTTTTTTTTTCCTTTTAGAATTCTTAACTGGAACACTTTATCCCAATAATATGAGACACAGTGCGAGTGGTGCTCAAGATTGCTATTTGAAAATGGTAACAGATTTTTGAAAAACTGGCTAATTGCCCTTTTCTGTTTTCCTAAAAACTGTGCTAGCTTTAACATACCTGTTTCACAAATATAAATACCGAATGCTTACTAAAAGCCAGGCTTTGTGCTGTACACTGGGGATACAACGATGATTAAGACATACCCACTGAACTGAACAAGACAGGGCACCAAAGCCACTCAGCTGACTGCCATCTAGAAATTCTGGATCCTGTGTCATAACTTATCATTCACATTCTGTCTTCGCCTTTCTAATAGCCGGCAAGAATCTCCCTTTCCTGAGCCCTGACCTCTCCTCTCCTATTCTATTCTTCCACTGCTGAACTGGAACAAAGGTCACTTGGAATGGAAGCAAAACTGGGCTGTAACTAAAGGCGCAAAAGATCAAAGTTGGCAGCCACACTGAAGTTCAGGATTAAGAGACTTCCTCTTTAAGATCAAAAATTCCAGATGATCCAAATATAGGCAAATGAGCCCCAGCAGAACACTCAGCTTTCTGTGCTGAATCCAGGAAAGAAGCAGAAATCACCATAGAAGCAACTCAGTTTCACTCTTTCCAACCCCGTGGGCTCGATGCTAATTGCCTACCCCAACAGTGAGATCGCATTTCAAAATATGGTCAAACACAAAACAGCCAAGTCAATCAAGCATTAAGTATTCAAGCACAATTATCCCAACACATGCCCAAGTACCAGCAGTGAAGCAGCTTAATTTGGGAGCAGCTCCGTAATCATCTCTCTGGGCAGCTGAGATTTTAACCTCTCCCCTCAGGCCTCCCATTCTGGGCCCTAGGCTGGCTCCCTTGGTGTAAGAGATCACAATGGGAGTGACTCCCCCACCCCCAGTTGCAGGGCCTCATTTAAATGCATGCTGCAGGTGGGGGAGGGGTGGGGGCAGAAGGTCTGCAGAAGTCCCCATTGTTGGGGGGAGACGTGTGGGAGCAGATGGTGAGGCTGGTCACTCAGTCTGGCTGTCAGATGTGCTCTGTCAAGTTCCCTGGGGACCTCGGGCCTTTCTTTCCACCCTCAGCTCAGGTCTTGTGTGCTTTCCCAGCGTGACTGAGGGGTCTCTTTCTTTACCGCCCCTCAGACTTCCAGGAGGCTGAGTTGTCTCATCTACCCCCACTCCTTCTTCTGCTTTCACTGCTTTTTCTGGACCAGCTACTTCTGAGCCTCCAAGGGCCCACTCGATGCAGAGAAAAGTGAGCGATTTCCTTTGTCTCTAATTGATGCTGCACGCTCATCCAGCAGCTTCTGACTGGCATGCTCACTCAGTTATTTAACAAATTACTCCATAGTCCTCATTAGGACTATTGACATTTACAGCTAACCGACCCCTACAGTTAGGGGTGAGGTGATAACCGACTTTCATGGTCCTTGTTCCTCTCTTCCCATATTTCGTCCTGCAACGGGGTAAGCAGACAGACCTTTGGTACTCTGGACTAGCCTGATGCTCACCTTTTAGAATAGGTCAGGATCGAAACAAAATAAATTAAAAAAAGCATGGATTACAGATGTGCCTCTTATTTGTATCCATAAGGGACAATCACAGAGTCAGCTTTTCTACATATAACTCTGTCTCTAAAGCATTAGCTGTTGAACATAAATCTTGGCCTCAAAACCTGCTCCCTTTCAAGATTCCACAGCTTATGCCAAGGCAGCTATTCCTTTGCAGTTTTCAGTTAAGATTTCCTCCAGCTCAGGCTGTTGTTAAATTTGTTTTAGCTTTTAAACCACACTGGCGGTCCAATGCTTGCTAATGATGCCTCTGTGAGCTGGGTGAAGTCAACACCAGCCCAGAGAGACTGGTGTCCAGGGCTGGGTGGCAAAGTTAAAGTCATTTATTCCCCCTCATCTGCCTGAGATTAATCTTTTCCTCCCTAGGGCTATTCTCTAGACATAAACACTTTCATGTTTCATTTTTTTCACTCATCGACAGAATTTCAGGTTCACGTTTATCTCCCACTCTCTGCAAAATTGTGAAAGCCTTCTGAAGGCAAAGATTGTAGTATTCATATTTATCAGTTCAGGACTCAATATTATTCTCTGGGACATCAGAGCAGCTCAATAAATGTTGAATACATGAATGAATAAAAAATTAACAAATGGTACAAATTAACAAAAGGGACTATAATGAAATCTGCAAGAAGACTGATCTAAATGTCAAACCTTTCCTCCACACCCCAGCTAGTCCAGATACTCCAGTATGCTATGTAAAAACCACATTTTACTTGAAAGTGAAATGGCTGTGAGGAATTGTAAAGAAAACCTGAAATCACAAAATATTTATAATCTAAAACATCAAAGAACTCTAACTGTGCTAATGTCCCTTGGAGACAGACCCATCAACTGGAAATTTGCACAAATAGTTTTGCAAGAAATACGGTGGGCACACCCAAAAGACAGAAGCCTAGCCTGGCATCTAGACCTCACCCAGTCCCCTGGGTGATCAGTCTCCCATATGATAGGGTCGGCATGCAGAAGCAGAAGTTGTGGGTTCATTAAGTTCGGTGTTGCCTTAATGCCCAGGATACAAAATATGACACAGACAGAAGGTGGGGGCCATCTCCCTGCTGAAGAGCATTTCCACCGGTCCTGGAAGACTTACACTTTTGGTAGCATCCTTGCTACCAACATCCAACTTCTCCCATGAATGCCTATAGCAGCAAGATACCATTAAGTGGCTTCCCAGCACATCAGCTTACGCAAGGAAAGGAAGAAATTAATGCATCCCATTGTGGGAGAGAACACCATGTAAACACCCCCAAGGAAAGTTTAAAAAAAAAAAAAAAAAGACTGAAAATTTTACACATATATATACCCTACTTAAGCAGATAGAGGTAAAACTAGGGCATACTGATTATGTACATTTAAACACATATTTTTTCTTTCCATTGCCTGTCGACATAAGCACCAGAAAACTCCTCTTGCACATACGACAATACACCCTCTAATCTGGAATCATAAAATATTCCATTTAGGAATGGCAATCTCTTTAGTTTGTATTCTATCACTTTCTTAAGAAAAGCTCCTCCAATTCATTCAGTCTGCCATTTTGTACCTTAAAAAAAAAAAAGTTTCCGTCTGAACAAGAATCAAAGAGACTATAAAATAGGGTAGGAAACTGCATTATAGGTACACTGTGCTTATCCCTTCCTGTACCCATTACAGATACTGTTAATCTATCACGGACTTAATTGTAGCCTTAGAATCCAAAGAGAGCACAATAAATGGGCAGCCTCTACCAAGCAACCTGTACTGGCCTTTGAGGCTACTCTTACCTGTCACCTGGACTTTAAAGATAAGAATCATATATTCTACACATGAAAGTAGAGGAAATGAGCTTTATTGTTCAAGAGGCACTCAGAAGACCACATGATGCAACCTTCACTATTAAAAGGGCATCGCTTCTCCCTGCTGAGTTCCAGAGACAGCCACAGAAGACAGCCTATGGGAATGGGGAAGGGCTTTGTGACTGGAGGGAGAGCTTGCACAGAGGGAAACTTGGTCAACTCACACCTGCCTTACTGGGTGTCTCCGTGGAACTGGCAAGGATTCGGCCGCACTTGGGAAACTGAGGAAGCCTAGGACAATTTCCAAGGAAGTGGTGTCCCAGGCCACAGAATAGGAATAAAAAGTCCATTCTCCATGGCCATTTCTTCCTCGAAGTGGTAAGGGAAATCACTGGATCTCATTTCCTTTCTCCTGGGACATGACCTTCATAACACATGAAGGCCCTCAGTCAGTATGGTAATGCATTTAAAAAAAAAAAAAAAAAGGCCATCACCGAAACTAACAGAAAAATATCACAATATAAAAATGCCACTGGCTGGGAGCACCTGCTCAGCCACATCTTCACACTGCCTAGGATATGAAATTTAAAGAGTAATCTGCTTATTTTGTGGTTTTGGTTTTAGCTATCAATCTGGCATAATGTATTTTGCATCTATGTTTACCTCATTTACTTCTCACAAATGCCCTAGGAATTATCCCCATTTTGAAACGAATGCACTAAGACCCAAGGAGATTCAAGTGCCCACAGTCATGGTGCCGGAAGCGGCCAACACAGGATGCAGCTCAAGTCTGTCACAATAAAGACTCAGAGCAGTGACGACCCACTAGGAAGAAAGCTTTTCGACATTTTAAAAACTGGTAGAGCCGTAAAAGTGATCCAACAGTGGAACACTGGCCCTAAATATCGAGTAAAACATGACTTGACTATGACTATACAACTCAGTGGAATGTTTTAACATGTCGAGAGTGTGTTGATCAGGAGAGGGGTTTGTTAGCCACAGAGCATGGACCCCAGATGTAAATGCCAATACCAGTGCCCATCCTGACGCTGATTCACCAGAGACCTTGGTCCACTCAGCAGAATTCATTGGTGGCAGAGATGGACCCAGCTGGCTCTGAGCCTACCTACATCCATTAAGTATTCAAGCGATAGAACTAACCCCTCAGTCTGCTTCCATCTACTTTAAAATGTATTTTGTTTGAACTTCTATGCTGCTTTTTCTCTGTGAAAGAGCTAAAATGACAGTATTTTTAAAGGATCAAGTATATGTTGAGTGAACTTGGAGGCAGCAGTGGACGTCTGTTACAGCAGGGTATAAGTCCCACAATTAACCCAGATACTGGGCAAAAGGATATTCTTAGGAAAGTCTGGTTTGCCCATGTTTCATCTATTTAACTCAGAGTCTCAAAAGAACTGTTAGACTGATACCAGCCAAGTTTGACATGAAAGCCGATAGTTATAAGGAAAAATAAAAGAAGGCAAGTGGAACTATTTCCCAAATGCTGGTAACACTGAAAATGTAAACAGGTTCAAGGAGGGTCTGATAAGTCCAAAGATGTCAAATCTGAGCAGATTAGTGTCTTCTCCAGTCCTTCGAGATATACGTGATAGAGAGAAACTATCTTTCACAAAGATGGTGCTGTCAAAGGGGTTCTTAGGCTGGTCCAAGGATGGATCTGACCCCTCTGATGATATCCTGTGGGATCGTGGAGGTCAGCAGCAGTCCAAATGGCTGACAGGACAAACCCCACACTCCAGTTTCTAAACTTCCAACCTCTGAGGGTTCCAAATAGGAAGGGTTTGAATACGGGTACTCAGAAGCTTGCACAATCATTGCAATGGCCGCCAAAGAACCAATAAGCATTGCTGAAGATCTCTGCTACAGCGGTGAAAACAGGTGGTTCCCAAGAAGCTACTGCAAAAGTCAAGAACCTCCAGGAAGCCCCTGCTGCCTTGATCAGCTGGCGACACTCAATCAAGGACTCAGAAATAGTCACACTATCTCCACTGGCTAGAGCACAAAGCAGGTAACTCACAGGAGCTTACCAGAAGCTTCTGTAAGGCTTGAGTCTGCAACCTGTCCGTGCATCTGCCTAAACTGCCTACCTGGCCTCTTTTTCTCTAAATCTCCTAAATCTCGCCTGGGTAGTTCTCACTGGCAGACTCCAACTGGGAACCACATAGGGAAGGGGATTCTGAGACGTACAGTTCCTAGTTTCTCCTCCAGAAGACCTCAGGAGTGCATGGAGGAGATTTCAAGCTGACAATAGACAACTCAGCACAACACAGGGGAGGCCACGTTTGCTGAATACATGAGTAGATGAACATGCACTTCCACCTCTGGACACGGTGAAGCAGCCACACCTCCACATAGCCTTGTACAAACTGGCAAAAACACTCTAAAGTTCTGGTGGCTGAGAGGCAGAATCTGATTTGGGGACTTCCTAAGAGACAGACCTCAGCTGATCCCTTAAACAGAATGGTTCTCAAAGTTATGAAAGAGGAGAACCCGGAATAAAGAATGCTCTTTGCAAAACGCCCTGCTCTGCCAACCACCTTAAAATATCACCGTAGTGAGAGCTCCATCAGCTGAAGCACGCACAATTCTACTAGGAGAAAAATTCTATTTGTGGAACTGGGAGCCCACATGTCCACAAAGAAACAAGCTGTCAAACCAGGCATGATCAACTGTTTCAGGATTTTCCCATTAATATTCATTTGCTGTTTGTTCATTTCTTTGGTCATCTGCTAGTGCTTCCCACCAGACAAGTGGTCGCAGGCATCAGAGTTTAAGAATGAATTTTGGGAGATGATTTTAAGGAAACTATTTTCTCTAAAATGGTTCTTTTCCCCCTGTAGATTCTGAAAGAGATGCCGCTGTTCTGGATGAATGCCAGGCCACCTCAGCACCACGTTCCACTGGGCAGTTGGCTGTAAGGCAATGGATCCAGATGACCCACCAGGAAGAGCAGGAACATTGAGGCCTAGCAAGATTGTAAGAGGGAAGCACAATGGTAATAGCTTGCCACCCAGTTACCCCAATAACATGTTCCTACTTGAAACAGCATTTAAAGGTGGAAATCTTTAAGGATGTCTCCAGACCCGAGAGTCCATGAACTGCACGTCTCTAGAATTCCTGCGCCAGTAAGTTCTTGTCAGTGGCTTGCAATCATGGAAATCTGCTGAACCAGTAGATAAATATGTGCGATCCTAAACCAGAAACCCAATGCAGGAAGCAAAAAGGGTCTGCTACCAGAAAAGCAGGAGACATACAGACATTTAGAGCTGAGAGAGCCAGAGAGAGCCAAAAAGACTAAGGACATTTTATAGGAGCAGGAACTAACATTTTTAGCAGTTCAAGGGCACGGTCTGCCGTATAGACACTGAAGTATCACCTCTTTCCTTAGCTACTGGTATTAAGGAGAGAATGAGGATTGGGCCCTCGACTCTTCCCAGGTGCATGTCAACAATACTTATTTAAAAACTCAATGATGGATTGTCTTGTTGTAACCAAAAGCAGATGATGGAAAAGGACATCATGTACCCTCAGAAAGGAAATTCTCCAGAGGGTGGGGCTCTTCATTATGTGACCAAATCCAACAGCCATGGCAAGTTCAGTGGACTTAAAGGCAAGGTAAATGCTGTGCATCCTGGAGTGGGAACCACCTCTGACCTGCCAACCAAGTTCCAGGGATGACTTCTCATGACCCTTATAACAAAGTCTAACCTCCTTACCATGGTCTGTAAGATCCTAAATGACTGGACCTCCAGCCCCCTACCCAGGCGCCTAGTGCCTTCCTTCCCATGCACTAAGCTCCAGCCACACTGGCTTGGGGCTGCTCAAATACACTAAACCTATTCCTACTCACCAGCTTTACACCCATCCCCTCAGTTCCTCACCTGTCCAGAGGACTTTCCTCACCCTGTAAGAGAATTTCCATCATTCCAACTCAGCCACGCCTTCCTGTTTCTCTGCTTTATTTTCTTTAAAGCACTTACCGAGATCGAAATTAAAGAATGTACAGGTTTTTAAAAAAAGATTTACTTATTTAATTGGGGGGTGGGGGGAATGCAGAGGGAGAGGAAGAATTTTAAGCAGACTCCATGCTGAGCGCGGAGCCCCATGTGGGGCTCGATCTCATGGCCCTGAGATCATGACCTGAGCCGAAATCAAGAGTCAAACGCTTAACCAGACTGTGCCCTCCAAGTGCCCCAAGAATGTAGTGCCTCTACCACCAGAATATAAACTCCATGAAAATGGGACTCTTTTCTTTCTCAGCTATGACACGAAAGAGGTGAAAAGAGCGTATCACCAAGAAAGACAAGCCTTGGAGCCATACATGCACCCTATGTGCTCATTTAGACTTTCATTCATTCGAAAAACGTGAATTACCCACCTGCCCTGGGCCAGGTACCGTTCCAGGCACTGAGCGATGAACAATATCCCTGAACCCCTGGAGCTCACATTCTAGCATGCAGAGATAGCCAATAACCAAATAGAACAACACCAGGTATACCAGGATGAAAATAAAGGCAGGTATGAAGAAAAGATACTTAGGTTGGTATTTCATATGGGGTCTTCAGCAAAGGTTTCTCTAAGGAAGTGTCATGTAAGCAGAGACCTAAGAGAAATGAAGGCACTGCTATGTGATACTGGACAAGAGTAGCCATCTGCCCTCTGTGCAGAATACACAGGAAGTCCCAAGGCCCTGAGGTGGGAGTATGCTTGCACGGTCAAGGAAAAGCAAGGAGGCCAGGGTGGCTGAAAGAGAGTGTGTGAAGGGGTCAGAGGTTGGAAATGATGTGGGATGGTTAATAGGGCCACGTCCACAGAGAGAAGCTGTGGAGGGGTACGCTTAGGTCTCTGGGGACTCAAGCAAGGCCCTGGGAAAGCGGGAGCCTTCGGCCTGGTACTTCCAGGACTCCAGCATGAATCTCATTACTTGCCCAGATGTCCACATTGATGGCAGGCAGCCTTAAGGGCCACATCAGAGTTTCAATTCTCCTTGGAAAGAGGCAACAAATAAGGAGGAAAACTGCTTCCTACAAGTGTTGCAAGACTGGGGGACCCTGGGAAAATCTGGGGAACAGATGGAGGTAAGATCTTTTGTGACTCAGCAAATAAAGAGACGAGCGCCATATTGAGACCTTGTTTAGGTAACTTCACATTAGCGAGAACGGGATATTTGTGAAACGGTTGTATGAAGAGGTCTGTATGCGTGCATGTATGAACATGCTCTACTAAGCCTCACACATATTTTCTGACATCTCCATGGGGACAAATGAGGAAACCACTCCAAAGCGTTCATTTTACATGGAGGAAAGTAAGGCGCAGAGAACTGAAGTCACTTGCCCAAGCATGCACGGCTACTGAGGTCTCACTCTGCCTTTGTCTTCCCCTGTCTGAGCTCCTTTAGCACCAGCCCCTGATAACACACACAATCCACACAGTTTAGGCAAATGACATCCCCATCCAAGGAAGAGGCCATTAATTCAGCATAAGGAAGAACTCTAATTGAGCTGCTGCCTTGGTGCCAGTGAGCCAAAGCGGAGGACTGGCTGCCATGGCTGACACCTTGCTCCTGATGCCCAACACCACACCCTCCCTTCCTATCTTCCACACACTGAGGCCAGTGAGGAGCTAGGCAAAGTAGGATGGAATATTTGCTTGAATTTTTCTCTCCCAAATTTATCCTCCAAAGCAGAGTTCGGGGGCACCTAGGTGGCTCAGTTGGTTAAGTATCTGACTCGTGCTTTTGGCTCAGGTCATGATGTCGGGGTTATGGGATTGAGCCCTGCACTGGGCTCTGTGCTCAGCAGGGAGTCTGCTGGTCCCTCTCCCTCTGCTCCTCCCCTTGCTCCCACATGTGGGCTCTCCTGCTCTCTCTCTCACTGGCTCTAAAATAAATAAATAAAATTAAAAAAAAAAAAAAAAAAGCAGAGTTCAGCCAGTGTAGCCCATGTCAGCTGACTGTGTGGCAGAGAGGTGCACTGTGCACACAGGCCTATCAGCAACTGATTTGTCACTAAGTATCAGCCCACTTTCTTTGATGATTTTCATAAGACCAAGCCTGGAGGAGATGATTGGCCTAAACAATATGATCCCGTTCCTCTTCCTCTTCTTACACATTTACGTCAATTTCAATCTGGCGGTCTGCAACAATGTGCTTGAAACAGGAGTGATGCTACTCAGGAGTCACTAACATCTCTCCTCTTCTTCACACCCTCTAAACAGCATTAAGTTTCAGTGTTCTTTTCTCTTCACCATTTGCTCTCCCCATCTTATCTGCTCTCGTGGTGTATTAGTCAGGGTTCTCCAGAGAAACAGAACCAACGGGATAGATACAGATATAGATAAGAGAAGATTTTTTTATAGGACGTGTCTCATGTGATGACAGAGGCTGAGAAGCCGCACGTTCTGCCGTCTGCAAGCCGGAGACCCAGGAAAGCCGGTGGTGTAATGCCGTCAGAGTCTGAGGGTCTGAAAACAGGATTGCTAATATGTTACTCCCAGTCTGAGGCTATGAGCCTAAGAACCTGGATAGGGGGACAGTGTGGGGTGGAGTACAAGCAGCTGGTGTTTAAGTCCTGGAATCTGAAGGTCAGAAAACCAGGGGCTCCAATGCCTGTGGCAGGAGAAGATGGAAGCCCCAGGTCAGGAAGAAAGAGGGAGGGAGAGAGTAAGAGAGGGCGGATTCACCCTTTCCCCACCTTCTTATTCCATTCAGGCCCTCAACAGATTAGATGATGCCCACCCACATGGGTGAGCATCTAAGTCTACTGATTCAAATGCTAATCTCAACTGGAAACACCTTCAGAAAGGAACCCAGAAATAATGCTTTACTAGCAATCTGAGCATCCCTTTGCCCAGTCTGGCTGACAGAACACTATGCATCACACATGCTCCCTCTGATCGCTTACTGACCAACTGCAAACCCTAAGAACAGCTCTGAACTCGCTCCTGACTTCTGAGCCTACAGCAGCATGCCTGTAGTCTTAAATGGAGCACATTCTGCCTGAGCCCTTTCCAACCCAACCCCGCATGCCCTCAAGGAAAGCGTTCCTCTTCCTCCTATATTCAGTGAGGAAGCTGCTCTACTGTCAACACCACTTAAACGCTCCTCCCCTCCCCTCTCTTATTATAGTGCTTACTGCATCTTTTTCCTTCTTTCTCATGTGTGCCCTTCCCTCTACACCACCACTGTCCTTGACCTTAGCTCATCTCCCAGCCAAAATTTCACAACAGAATCCTAATCATTCTCTTGACCACTTGTGACCACTTGCCAAATCCACCTGCAAGATGCTGTAACCGTATTGACTCTTCAGAAGAAGGAAGAACGTTCGCGGACAGAACCCAACAAGGTCTGAACGTGAACACCAATCACAGAGTAGCACCTGTCAGATGAGGATGAGGATGAGAGTCAAGTCCGTGAGTGCTGGTATGTGTGTCCAAAAAGGAAATCAACCCCATCCCTTTTACAGGCACACACTCCAAAAAAGGGAAGGAGTGTCAGTACACTCCAGATTCGAAGACCTCTTTTGGGGGGACTCTCAGAGGACTTTTTAGCCACAGGACCTGTCTGAGCTTTGACCGTCCTAGTGTAAATTCAGAAATCCATTCCACCCACTTGGCAGCTCTGTTGTCTTAAGTGTGCTAGTGTGCGCGGTGCACCTCTCCCTCTGCCTAACTCTGAGTAAAGGACACAGGATTCCATTTCTTTTCCTTGGCACTGCCCACTTCTCCCTTACCCACACTCGTGCTCCTCCTCAGCCATGCCTGACCGGAGCAGGAGAGGCCAGACAATCTTGCCAACACGCTCAACGCAAGGGCGTTTTAACGTAAGCAGCCTTTTCTTCGGAGTCCCGAGCCTGGGTGTCGGGCACGTGCCCATACCGGCTGGCTGACATATGTGGCCTGCTGCAGACTAATTTCTTCTGACATGTTGCCTTGAATGCACAGTCACGGAGCATGTGCTGAAGTGTTAAACACCCCCAAATGGTGCACTTGCCAATCTGTGAATGCTTTTTGGTGTTTGTTTCCCCCCTGCCCCCACCTCGAACCTGAGGCATTCTAATGGAGAAGCACATGGACACTTCATTGAGGCAATCTGTCATCTTGCAAACACTTAATCGCAGCAGCGGTACCTGTGTGTCCCACTCAGTGAGCTAGACGCGCCCAACAGCTGCTCTTCTGGGCAGGGGTGGCTGCATTCACGAGCTTTCGGACAAAGAACTGACTGTGTGGCGTGTGGGGCGGGCTCCGCACACCCAGGCTGTAGGTACAGCTCAGGCCGAAAACCACACTTGAAAATCACAGCACTTCACTTGCAGAAACTGGCTTGGGGCCCAAATGAGCTAAGATGATGCTCACAACTTCACCTTTCGCACAGGTGGGCCCATCCCCCAGCCATCCTTAATACTACCAGTAGGCCCAACTAGAGGTTACCTGGAACCATGGAGTTTAGAGAGTGTTTTCACACTTGGAACCTTATTAGGACCCAATAAAGATATTATTTCACAGATGACGACACTGAACCCTCAAAAGATTCAACAACAATCACCAAGTTCACGTGGTCAATAAAAGGCAGGATGGCACTGAGATCCAGCTCCGTGTAATTCCTGGTGTCACGGCGCTCTGAGGAATTATCACCAAACTTACTCCCAGCTCCTCCATTTACACTGAGATGTCACAGCAACAGCAAAGGAGGAAGCCTAAGGGGGAAGGAGCTTCCCCATGAAGATTTTTAAGTCCCTTATCTGCCAGGAAATAAAGGGAAATGCTAGGGCATCAGACTTTCAAAAATATTTTACCATCATACCATAAAGGAGGTCACTCCTGGGACTTGTCTGTGATGACGCTGTAGGAATGCTGAGTAATGTCACCAATACCCTATGCAAGTAATACAGGAGAGTAACCACTGAAAATAACAAAGACTAGGGATCAGATGCAGAGATCAACCCCCAAATACTACTTCCTTTTCGACTACTATTAAGGCAGTAATACAAACAAAACAGAAATAGCAAAATAACACTACCAGTAGGCAGCATTTCCTTAGCCTCTGCCACATGATAACACCTGGGTGTTTGCATTCATTACTGACTTCTTTTAACCACCCACCATACAGGTACAGGTACAAACACTCCTCCATTCAGACGAAGATGCTAAGGTCCCAGAAAGGTGAGTGACGTGCTAGAGGTCACAGAGCTTGGACATGGCAGCCTCTTGATTCCTAGGCTACCATTTCCACCTGTCTGTGTTCACTGCCTCCCTGGAGAGAGGCGATCTCCAGACTCAGTGAGTAGTGTCCAGGAGGTTAGGCCATGCCCGTGACCCAGTCTGGCCAAGTTTGATCATGACTAAAGAGGTGCCCGCTGTTCCTTCTGGCCATCCAGTAGTAACCATTATTCCTTGACATCTAGAGAATGGGTTTTAATCGCCTGCTTTTCACTTTCCGGTTGCCAGAAATAATGGACAAAAGGACAGGTTCTTAAAAACAAACAAACAAAAAAAAAACTTGGCCTCAGGTGTGAGTTCAATCGAACCCTCTGACAGTTGTTTTAAAATATGTGTGTATGTGCGCACACAACCACATCTGTGTCACACGGATGGAGGATGTGAGCAGAGAACGGTGGGCTGATTACGTGTCCTTTTCTGCCTCCTGACAGCTATGAAACCACAAGTGGGTAGATTATAGTTGAAGATAAAAATAGGCATTATGCTGCTGCCTTCCCTTCCCAGCTTTTTAGTTGCTCCAGCTTGAAAGCATATTGTAGCATTTTATTGTAGTCTGGGCTCTTGTGGCTTCTCTTGACTGTGATTCCTTTTTGGAAAACTAGAAACGTTCCCTCTCCATGGAGAAATGAAGTCAAGTGTGAGTGAGAGAAAGGCAACAGTGTGTGTGTGCGTGCGTGTGTGGACATGTGTGTGAGTGTGTATGTGTGTGAGTGTGTATGTGTGCGCGCGTGCCTGTGTCCCTCCCAGAGCTTCTGAGAGAAGAGAGGAGGCAGAGTGTGAATCTGAATAGAGCGGAAATTGGAAATTGACACAGCTGTTTTTGTTTAACTGTAACCGTTTTTAGAATTTCAGGATGCACTGCTTCCAAACCAGGCAGCCCACTCAACCTTGGGATTCAACATTAGGGGGGTGGATAGGATTTAAAGCATTGGACGTATCCTCTCAAGGTCTAGAAGATATCCCTTATCCCAGCCGGCACCGCCGGTCACTTGGTACTCCACACATTCATCACCATCCAAGTCTGGCAATTAAACCGGATTCTGCCAAGTACTTACACATCAGGTCTCATTCCAAACCCCTTCCACTCATCATCTCCATTCTTTCTCATCAGTTTTTATCTTAGGGTCACTTCAAACACAGCCAAGTACAGTGTTCAGTGTATCTCAATTCAGGTTCTCTGAGCCACAGCACTCCCAAATCGCTGTGGGTGTGTTTTATAATACACATTCCTGCGCCTCCCCCCTCCACAGGTCTACTGGATTTGAATCTATCATGCATATGAATTTTAACAAGATCTCTGGTTTATTTCTACAAACACTAAACTTTCCAAATGCCTGGTAAAGTGGCAAAGAACAAAAGACTTTGGTGTTACACTAGCCTGGTCTTAATACGGAATCCCCGACTCTGTACCTAGGGAGAAAGAAGAGACTCAGATGCTGTGTGTTCCCAACCGACTCATTCTAGCTGTGTAACCTTGGTCAACTCACATTCTGTAGGTTCTGAACATTTATCCGAAAAACAAGGAGGAAATAGTACCTGATGTATAGGGTTGTTTTAAGAATTAAGAAAACACACGTATTAACATAGGACAGTGGTTCTCAACCTGGCGAATGGGATGATTTTGCCCACCAACTTCCCGCAAATGGCAATGTCTAGGGACCATTTTGGTTGCTACTTCTGGGGTGGGGGGATGGGGTACTACTGTTACCCAGACTACAAGCCAGGGATCCTGCTAGACACCTTACAAGGCCCAGAGCAGATAAAGAATTGCCTTATCAAAATGTCAATAGCTGACAGTTCAAGAAACACAGGCAAAGAGCCCAGCACTCCCACCTGGCTTTGCATTCTGGGTGCCACCGGTCGAGCCTAGATCTTGGGCAGGTTACTCAGTCATAGGAAGCTTTCATTTCTTCATCTGTAAAATACGGATACAAATACCTCCCTCACAAGGGTACAATGAAGGAACTGATGAGCGCGTCAGGTACACTTTCTCTTATTTCCTCACCTTCACCCGACTTCAAAGGGACCGCTTTCCACGTTCACAAGGAGCTAGGAAGCCCGAGGCTTCCTCACCTTTAATTTGTCAAGAGCGGTACTTTATGAGTTGGCACAAGGCAGGGCCCAGATGGCCCGTCCTCTGAGCACGCATGCATGGCCAGGCCCTGTTACTGAGGTTAGGAATCACAGGGCCCCCTCCCGGGCCAAGGCTCCAGGACTGTCCCAGAGACAGCCACAGGCTCAAACACATGCCCTGAAGGCACTATTAACCCCACAGTGTCTTTTTTTTTTTTTTAAGATTTTATTTATTTATTTGACAGAGAGAGAGATCACAAGTAGGCAGAAGCAGGCAGAGAGAGAGAGGAAGCAGGCTCCCCTCTGAGATCATGACCGGAGCTGAAGGCAGAGGCTTAACCCACTGAGCCACCCAGGTGCCCCCTGCAGTGTCATTTTAAAATAACGGAGAACCAGCTTCTTGGGAAAGAATGGTACCAAATCTAAAAATAAATCCAGCTAACAAGGGGAGGTTTCCAATCTGGAGAGAACAAAAACACTGCACCCTTTAACATTTAGGCCACTGGATCTAGAAGCACCCCCCACCAAACTGACATCAGCTACTTAACTGCTTACAGAAATGAAGAGAGCAGATTTCAACTGTCCGTGTGACCCCAGAATGCAGAATGTCAAGGATACGCAAGCAAGACTTTGGCAGATGCTTCCGAAGGTGCTGGGGTTTCTGGGGGCCCACCTCACATCAAGCTTGGCTCTACTATCAATGGGGTAAGAGAGGCCTGAGATTTCACCCCTCTGGGAGCGACTTTAACATATAATGGGGTCCCACACGTAGGACAGCGGCCAGATCTTTCTCTTAACTTGCATTCGGAGAAGTGAAACACACACAGACCCACCGCGCCCCTGCATTCCTCCCTCAGTCTCAACCCCTCAGGTCATCCTCATTCCTCTCCCTTCCTAGCTCAGTCAATTCTAACTGCTCTCAGGCAACCGAACGCACTTTTTCCTAGTCCACCTAATGGGCTCAAAGAGCAAAATGACCACAGACACGTTTCAGGCCTGCAGGGGGGTAAAGGCGAAGAAAAAAAGACACCCCCACTCCCACTCACCAAAATTAAGGGCTGTTGTTCCCTCAGAAAAGCTACAACTCAGAATCAGGTTTCTTATTCTTTGTTATTTGAACCCAGTCATGCACGCCGCTCCTGGGAAGCAGTGGAAGGGAGCAGGTGAAGGGCTCTGCTATGGGATCTGTGCTCCAGAACGAGATGGAAACAAGCAAACACCACACGACCGCCGCCACAGCAGGGAGCCCGCGATGAAGTCAGCAGGCAGGTGCCGCCTCACTCACTGTCCTTCATCCTTATCACGCACAGCTGCCTCAGCTTTTACTTTTCATTCCAGTCAAACAAACTGTAAATTCATCCTGCTCATCAGGAAGTCTCCCGTTAAGGAAACGAGACTCTGACTGATCCCAGCAGAGTGCCAAGGCCAGAGAAGACGCCGACCCCCGGCCAGCGCTCTGCTCAGAAGCCTCGGCCACGCCGACGGAAGGCTGCTTCCGTCTTTCTCAGGTGAACGCAGTGCCGTGGCTGTGGCCGTGGCCGCCAGGGACCCTGCAGATCAAGGGCCCCTGCCTACGGTTCTTCAGTCACTGTCACCTTTGACCAGAGGACTGAGACTCCCCATCTGCTCTGAGCGGGGATGAAATGCAATCTTTACAATGGCTCTTGAGGTATGTGAGGAGTATCTTCATTTCAGTGAAGTTTAGTGGAACAAACTGAGTCTCAGAGAACAGAGAAGGGCGTCTTTCCCCAAGGAGGCCTCATCAACCATAAAATTCACTTTACAGTGAAATATGTGCAGGTGGTTAAGAAAGAACCTGATCTTGTTATTCTCTTGCTTAAAACCTTCCAAAAGCTTTCCCCTTGCCTGAGGCAATACCTCTCAACCCTGGCTGCACACTGGAATTACCTGGGGAAATGTCAGAAATGCCAGTGTCCTGGCCCCAGCCCAGACCAATTAAGCCAGAATGTATGGGGGTGGAATTCAGGCTCCACCCTGGAGGTTTCTGAAAGCTGTTGAGCAATTCTCAAGTGCAGCTGAGATTAAGAACCACTGCCCTAAGGGATTAGTGTCAGACTCCTTAACATCTCTTGCCTGGCTTATCTCCTTAGCCTCACCTCCTACCGCCTCCCCCATGTTACCCTCAGTGCCTCATCCACCGTGAGCCAGCTTGGGTTTCTCCATCGGATCACACACTTGTGCCTCTGCTTCTATGCTCTGCCCTCTACCTAGAACACCCCTCCCTCTCTTCTTTACCTCTTTCTATTTTTTTCTTTCAGACCAAGTCAGCACTGCCTCCTCTAGGAAATATCCTACACACTGGCTGGCGATCCTCCTAGGTGTGCGGCGTGAAAATCCCTTACCACTCCAATAGGTCCCAACTCATCTTTACTTGACTCCTACTAACTGGAATGAGTGCCTTGCCCAGGTCAGACCCTATGCATCTCCTCACTCTCGGGACATGACCATAGAGAGCTAACAAATTTTGTTGGCTCAGAAGAAATGAAAGCAGAATCTCATGCGGGTAACTCTGTACTGATGTTCAGAGCGGTGTTATTCACAAGAGTCGAAGATGGCAGCGGGGGAGGGACCGAAGTCTCCATCATGAGAAGAATGGATAAACAGAACATGACACAGCCCTACAATAGAGTATTATTCAGCCTTGAAGAGGAAGGAATTTCTGACACATCCTACAACATGGATGAACCTTGGAACACTAATGTTAAGTGAAATAAGCCAGACACAAAGGACAAATACTACGCAATTCTACTTATATGAGGAGCTGAGAATAGGCAAATTCGTATAGACTGAAAGTAGGAGAGAGGTTACCAGAGGTTGGAAAGGAACAGATAAGAGGCAATTATTGTTTAATGGGTACAATTTCTGGTTGGGATGATGAAAAACTTCTGGAAACGAACAGTGATGATGGTTCGCATAGTACTGTTGATGCACTTAATGCTTATATTAAATCATACACTTAAAATGGTTCAAAATGGTAAACTTGATGTTGTATATATTTTACTGTAATAAAAAAAAAGTTGGTTGAATAAATAAATCACATTACACTTAGAAGAGATCTAAAGCTGTCCATGGCCTCTTAGACCCAATGTGATCTGGCCCCAGCTTTCCAGCCTGATTTCACCTCCTGCTTTTCCCATAATCATTCTTCTCTGACCATATCAATCTCCTTTTTGTTCTGCAACTACACCAGACTTGTTCCCTCCTTAAGTTCACTGCAATTGCTTTCCAGTGCTTAAAATGATCTTCCCTACATCTTCTTGTGGCTCCTCCTTCCCTTAATTGTCATGCCCACAGAACTGCTTTCCATGATCACTCCATTTTAAACTGCTAACCCCATCCCACCACTTGAATTACTCTATTAGTTAAGATGATGCTAGCTCATGCAACACATAAACCCCAGGAGCTCCATGGTTTAGAATAGTTCTAAACTTTGGCATGCATCAGAATCCTTCGGAGGACTTGTTACAACACAGATAGGTTCAAGTTTCTGATTCAGTATGTCTGGGGTATGACCCGAGAATTTACATTTATACCAACATCTCAGGTGATGCTGACACTACTGCTTATGGGAACCACTGGCTTAACAAAATTCATGTCGATTTCTCACTCATGTAACAGCGAATACAGGAGGAGTTCCAGCAGGGAAGCTCTCCTCCATGCAGTGATTCAGGTATTCCATTCCTCTGGCTCCACTGTTTTTAACAAAGACCTAGGGTTGCCTGAGGTGCTGTCTTTTTCTAAACCAGCCAAAATGGGAAGAGCACAGAGGACCACAAGTGAGAGGTTTTTATGGGTCAGGTCCATAAGGGGCACACATCACTTCTTCCCAGATTTCAATGGTTAGAACCAGTCAGATAGTCACAGGTGGAGTGCAAGGGAGGTTGGAAAATACAGTCTATCTTTGTGCTCATGAGGAAGAGTAAATGGGGGAGTGACCCCACCATATCCAGGGGCCCCTTATGCCACTACGTTGTTCTTCATAGGCCTATCTGATCTCCACCTGAAAATACATCATATTTATTTGCTTGCCTTTTCATTATCTTCTTGCACTAGAGGGTAAGCTTCACGAGGGCAGGGACTCTGCCTTGTTCACCACTGTACCTTTAGTACCTGGACAGTGCGTGGCACATGGAAGGCACCAGTAATTATTTCTTAAATTACTAAATGCGTTTTTCATGGAGTCTTCTGTCTGACCACCTTCTATTACCTGTTCTTTCAGATGATCCTGAAGCCATCTTCCTTTCCTTGCTTATGTCACTGGGTCCCTGCCATTACACCAGACCAGTGTTTATGCTAACAGATAGGATCAGTTTTTCCAATAGCATTAGAGAAGTTGTGTTGCCTTCTCAACTACTCCATCTGGGCAAGCCAGTCATGCTATCTGCCATCCCCAAGTCCCCTTCTAGTTAGTGTACCCCGGTGGCCTTCATTGTCAGGGAGAGAAAAGACCCAAAGGATGTTCCTTCCCAGCCACACTGAGGACCCATGAGTTGGTCTAGCACAAAACACATTCTACATGGGGTTATGGTGACTACGACAAACACAAAGCTGCCCTGTGGGATAGGGACTCAAGGAGTTTAGAAAGTCACTAGGGAGAAATATAAGAGCAAGTCTACAGAGAGAGGCAGACATACCATGACAGTGAAGCGATAAGCTTCAAGAAAGAGAGAAGAACTATCTTGGATCCCCACAGCCTTCCTGTTCTGCTTGAAGGATATCCTTAAAATAAACTAATTGTTTAAGAGGGTCTCTCAGTGAGTCACTGCTCCTCACCTGGTCAGGAGCCTGACTAACCCAAGTCAGCACCTGTTGGCAAAACGGCAAAGAGCTCAGTGAGGCATCCCACTGAGTAGCTGTCATGGTCCTAGGCCACTTAAAGAGTGAACCACTCTACCCAGAGATGGCATCTGGGATGACAACTCCACGCGAGTTCAGACCCGTCATCTCCCACCAAGAATAGCACTGCAGTTTCTCTACTCCCTTCCTCGCTTCTTCTGCACCCATCATCAGATTCATCTTTCACAAAGCACAACATTCATTATGTCACTGCCCTGTCCCAAGTCCCCCACTGCTCTCCACGGATGACGGAACTGACACTGCATCTGCACCTGTGGGATAGGAATCCTCCTATATGTACACTGTCCTGCTTAATCAATCCTCAGAACAACAATAAAGTAGGACTTACCATCTTTGTTTTGGGTCATGAAAAGATAATAAATTGCCCACAAAGCTGAAGTTATGAACCAGAAGAGTTGGAGAAATCCAGGTGCTCCAGTTTCTAAAGGCTCTCCTGTTTACACCATTCATTCACTCACTTATTCATTCATGCAGTAATTCAGACATTGGTCAAGTGTCAACCATGTGCCAGGAATAGTGCTAGATGCCAGGATTAAAGTGGATCATTTCCGAGAAGATAATTGTAAGAGTGCTACAATGCAATGTAGCATGATCGGTGCTGGGCAGGGAACATTCCTGCTAAGGAGGCAGACTGCAGGGGTCTCACTCACCTCACCGGTTAAGGAAGCCTTCCTCAAGGCAGGGTCATTTGAGTTCAGATTTAAAGTTGGGGAAGTTATTGAGGAAGTTAACCTAGTGGCCAGGGGGCTGCACAGAGCCTGATCTCTTCCTCTGAATGTCCTAGAGTGGTGGATGGACTGTCAAGGAAGGAGAGGGTGGGAGGGTGGAGGGAATAAAGGAAGAAACTGAAAAAATACCTATTAATTGTGAACAATATTACCAAAACACATTTTGTGTTCTATCCTATCCTTGGGGCTTACAGCAGTTCCTGTGTAATTTGAAACTAAGATGTATTTCCTTACCCAGAAGCATCTCTTCCATCTTACACACACACACACACACACACACACACACGTGTGCGTGTGCACAGGCTCATGGCTTGTCTGCTGGCAGCTAATTATGTTCTCCATAACACATTCCTGATCGCATAGAATTAAATAAGGCAGGTGTGGAGGTGACAGAACAGAAGAGAATATGCCTTATAGGACAGACTGATCCGTTTGGTGGGGGACAGGGTGAAAACAGCAAATTTTATATATGGAGATTAGAATAAAAAGCACAACAGAGTCACACTTTTATAAAGATAAATAAAATCATACTGAAGATCATTTTTGCAGTTTCTTCTTTTATAAATGTAGTCGAAGCACACTGTCTTATGGTTTCTCAGTCTTTCAGCAGTGTCTGATTTACCGTCTGAGATGGCACTAAAATTAATAGAGAAAACTATTTTGATAGAATATTCAATTTTGCCTTTACAACTTGCAGGCTGATTCACAATCACCACTTCTCCATTAGAGGAAAAGAAGAAGGTATAAATAGTTTTACTCTGTAAGAGCTTTACCAAGTAGGGACAAGAATGAAAAATAAATTCCAGATAAAAAAGCAGAAATAGAAAATCTGGGCACATATGCTAGACTATCAGCCCAAATGGAATTAGCTCAATTTCATAAATTATTAAATAGCTGTGAGCATGGGCTATCCCCAAACCAGAAAGTCTGACTTGTAGCTCTGGAGATGCCTCCCTTAGAAGCAAAAGATTTTCATAACTACAATCCTATTCCTGTGCACTGTAAGTGGATGTTCACCAAACCACATTTCATTTTTTCTAGGGGCCACCTTCCCTCTCCACATTCCCAGCCTCCGTGAGATGAGGTTTGGCGTTGAGACTGAGTTTCGGCCAATGAAACATGAATTGAATTCCTAGGGAAGCCTGGGACCATGAACAACTGCCTGGGCCACAGACACCCCACTCCTCCACTTGCCTCTGCCCGGGTCTGCTTCAGATTAACATGGGAGGGAGCAAGTGCATTAAGGGACTGAGCGTTGGGTGTGGTTTTTAAGGCAGTTGATCAAACTTAAGTGATAAATACCCGAGGCAGAAAGGAAACTGAGTCAGAGTAGGCTACAAGGCTGCAGGTGCCCAAAATGATTCCACTCTACATACTGAGTTAAGAAACTTCATGTTCGGATATGGTCAAGTTTTTTAATGACCTTCCAGAGGCCAGGGAGTTTAAAAGGAGCCAGGTTATAAAATAGCAAGAAGGCAGAAGACAGAAGGGAAGATGAATAAGGGTAGCACAGTGGGTACATGACATGCCCATCCCAAGCTCGTGAGTTCCTGAGGGCTGAGATCACGTCTTTCGCTTAAATGCCTCATTCATGTACCAACATCTACAGAACACTATCAAAACTTCTCGAGCTGGTACCTTACTCTCTGTGATTCATTCCTCCTCCCTCTTTAACCACTATGCATCCTCTGCTCACCCATTCTGCATTGTATGTGTATCCTGACCAAATCCCTGGGCCTTAAGAATAATCGTCCCTCTACCTTATCTGCCTCCAAAATTCATAATCATTTTTCCAGATTAAGCTTAAAGACATCTTGTTTATTCATAGCTTTTGCTGAAATCTGTTCTCCCTGGGAAGCATACTTCTTGAGCTGGGTTCCCATAACCCTTTATGACCATTAACCATATGTATCATAGCACTGAACCATGAATGTCATAATCCTTGCTCTTCATTCTCATCCTTGGCTAGATTCACAGGTCCTCAATGAGAATTGTGTGTGACGGGGTTCATTCCCCTTGGCCAGTCAAATATCCAGTGCAACATACACACACACACCACACACACACACACAGACACAGAGGTATCAAATAAGAGGTGTATGATTGAGTTGAAAATAAGGAGCTCCCTGGGGTGTACAACACATGTAACTGGACAGAGTGGAACACTAAAGATTTTCCAGAAAACTAAGAAATATGCCATCAAGAGAAGCCCACTGCAGCCTTTGAATAAGACCTGCCACACAGACTGTTAGTCCATCTTAAGCTGAACTATAGACACTGGTCTTTAAGTATATTCGTAAAAGGAAAGCAGACTTGAGGAATCTAAGCTTTAGAAAATGTAAATTGTGAAAATGACAATTTGGAAAAAAAGGAAAATAAATCTGGATCAAAGGACTTTTTGACCCCTACAATGCCACTCCTTCCTGACTTCATACTTTAAAAAGATTCATTTTCCCCCTTAAGCAAAACAGGCCTTTATTCCACCATTAAAATGAAACTATTAGAAATACCCTACATGTCTGGGGCGCCTGGGTGGCTCAGTGGGTTGGGCCGCTGCCTTCGGCTCAGGTCATGATCCCAGGTCCTGGGTTCGAGCCCCACATCGGGCTTTCTGCTCAGCAGGGAGCCTGCTTCCTCCTCTCTCTCTGCCTGCCTCTCTGCCTACTTGTGATTTCTCTCTGTCAAATAAATAAATAAAATCTTTAAAAAAAAAAAAAAAGAAATACCCTACATGTCCAACAGTAGGAAAATGGTTAATTACACAGGATTACTTCCACGAGAAGAACTTATAACAATAGCACCAGAGAGGCGCCTGGGTGCTCAGTCACTTAAGCATCTGACTTCACACTCAGGTCATGATCTCAAGGTCGTGGGATGGAGCCCTATGTCAGGCTCTCTCCTCAGTGGGGAGTCTGCTTCTCCCTCTCCTTCTGCTGCTCCCCCTGCTCACACTCTCTCATATAAATAAATTTTTTAAAATCTTTTTAAAAAAAATAGCATGGGAAAATGTTCACTAGAATGTTGACTGCAAAAAAAAAAGAGAGATACTATGTATCTAAAGCATGATCTCACAATATATATAATGTACACTTGGACATTTAGATGAAACAATGGAAAGAAATGCAACAAAATGGTGTAACTGTGGTTTTGTCAGAGTAGCTGAAGGTGTGAATGGCTTTATTTTCTTCTCTAGGTTTTTAAAATATTTTCCAGGTCCTCCACCATGAACACAGACTACATTAATAATCAGCAAGTAATGTGAAAATGCTCCTAGGTCAGACTGTCTGGATTTGAATCCTATTCCCACATAGTGACTGTATGACCTTCAGATAAGTACTATACTTTCCTGTTGCTTCAGCGTATTCATCTGTAAATGAAGATGGCATGAGTTTTCCTTTTAGGGTTTTGATAAGATAATGAGGGGATGACCCATCGGAAGCTCTCAGAACAGTGGTCAGAATAAACCTCTCCAAACCTCTCTAAACAGTATCCAATTATGTTGCATGTGGAGGAACCTAAGTATGCCTTGGAACTTGAGCAGCACCAACATAAGATGTAAAGAGGATGGGCTCACATAACAAACTTTGCCTCCCACATAGTTTTACAAAAGCCCCCCTCCCGCCATATCCACGGGATACACCTCCCAAGAATCCCAGATGATGCCCCAAACCGAGGCTAGTAGGGCAACTTATATTCACCATGTTATTTCCTATATGTACCTACCTATGATAAAGCCAAATTTATAAATTAGGCACAGTAAGAGATTAACAGCTAGCAAAACAAAACAAAACAGTTCCAACAAAATACTGTAATAAAGGTGATGTGAATGCAGTCTCTCAAAACATCTTGTCCTGCACACACCCTTCTTCTTGTCCTGATGTGAGATGATAAAGTGCCGGTGTGGGCAATGATGTGGGCACCATGATAGCATTAGGCTACAACGGACCTCCTGGTGGTATCTCCGGAGAAGGACTGGCTGCTTCCTGACCATAGCTGCGGGGTGGGGCGGGGCGGGGGTTGGGGGGAAGGGGTCAGCTCAAACCAAGAAAAGCAAAACCATGGAAGCTGAATGGTAGACAGTGAAACCACAGATAAGGGGGACGCTACAGTACTCAAGACCACCCAGGGATTCAACCCGGGTAAGTTACTGGTTCTCTATCATGCACACTTCCATCTCTCCTATATGAACAAGAGTGCCAGGAGAATGATGCGGAGAGGAAGAAAGGAGCAATTTTCAACTTTATTCTCCATTGCTTTTGTCCACTTCCTCACCGCCTCCTCTCTTTCATATGTATTTTGTCTTAACTGGCAATTTTGAGCTTAATTGGTAGAACGCTGAGAAGCTGAAGTAAACAAAGCTCAGTGGAATATAAAGACGAAGACAAAAAAAAAAAAAAAGGCAGGCTTGAAAGTCAGCCTGGACTCTAACTATAAGCAGAGGAGCGGGTTGGTGTGGTGCGGCAACATACATGACCTCCTAGGGAAGGAGACTCACGTTTCATTTACTGCTCTGATTTTCTCACAGAAGAGATAATTTACCTGTGCTATGATTAAATCCTGCTTTCAGGCTCCAGCAATGCTTGCCTGCTGTAGTATCTTGAACTTGGGGAATCTGTCTGAATTTAGACAGAGTACCAAAGATAACTAGGGAGGTAAGGAAATCTCTTTTCCCCTCCAACAGTTGCAGAACTGGATCCAATCTATTAAAGTCAATTGGAAGATTTGCACAAGTAGCCTAATTATAGATATTCAGATAGCAGGCACAGGTTCCCTTTGCCTTCCAGGTTTAAAAAGAAAAATCAATGTCCACACACGGGAAAAAAAATTGAGCACTTACTTCGAATCCACAAATTACAGCAGTGCCATGCACAGAAAAACCAGTAGACAGGCTCTAGGTCAATGCAAAAATACCACCTCGTGGGGAAGAATGATTGGAAGGGATGGGCAGAACTTTCACCCCCAGGTCACAAGCTCAAAATGCAGCCCAGCCCTGCCTGTATGATGTTTACAACCCACTGACAGGCCACGCAAGAAAAGCTGGCTTGAAGACTACATTTTCCCCAGAAATCGCCGTCCTTTCCACTGAGAGGCTGAAAAACAGTAGCATCTCCCAAATGAACTCACCTGCTCAGCTCCTAGAGATGTGTTCCAGCTGGCACGGCTGAGTCAAATTGCACAGTGCACACAGTTCATTTCCAGCTTTCCTGACCCCGCTCTGTGGCTGAGCACTCTGGCAAGTTGTGGTTCCAGACGGGAACGCAGCCCACAGCCCTGCCTCACCTCCTGACTTTCAGCCACAGAATCGGAAAGAGGGAACAGAAAATATAAAGGGGAGCCTGACTCTCCTTCTTTCAGGCTCCTAGGCCCAAAACTCCTTAGCAGCACAGAGTCTAGTGACTAAAAACAAGATCTAAAGGCAAAGGATTATCTAACATTTTCAGGGTTTGTTTCAACAGGAAACTAATGGTTACTAAACCATAGCCACACTCCAGGCACTCCGTGAAACATTTAATTCAGAGCTTCTAAGCAAAATAGCCAAAATAAAAAATCAAGAGGCTTAAATGAGGGAATAGACACCCTGATGCAAAGTAATCTGCAGGCATTTTACTTCTTTAGCTTGTGAGGCATTTTTTACTCTGTTTCCCTCCAAAAAGTATTCTAGGCAACTGAGAGTTAAGTGGTATCACCGTCACCATCACCATCAACACCATCACCGTAGCTGTCCCTGTTTTATACTGTTGACAACTGAGGCCAAAAAGACAGAAATGAAATGCCCAAAATCAGAGCTAGAAAGCAGCAAGGCCCATAAGACAACACAGACAATCGACCCAGTGCTTTCTGCTTTACAACAAGCTACCTCTTCGTATAGACCAGAAATGCTTTCTCCCTAGCCAAGTTTACCCAAAAGCTAGATCAAAATGGAGACAAGAGATGATCTAGCACTGTTTAAAAACCAAAGGAAAAGAAAAAAACAGCTTTTATTCACCCCCCCTCCCCTTTTGCAAAGATAACCTGAATCACTTAGCCTGGTCCATGCTATCTCTGGGAATGCCAAGTCCGCTTGCCATAAGACCTCGTTTCCATGTTGGATTAAAAATAATTAGCGCATTGCAAAATATACAAAACAGAATCAGAACCCTGCAATCCTTTCCATGCAGGTGGTCAAGAAGAAACATCCTGTCCTTTTGAGAAAGACCAAGAAAGAGAAGCATCCCAGGACGTGGAGGGAACTCAACAAAAGGACGCGATTATTTCGGTCACTGGTCCTCAGGTTCTGGGAAATGCCATGCAGCACAAAAGCAGTGTTACAGCATGCTGCATGGAATGTCCCCTTCTAACTGCCTGGGAACAGCACAGTGGTCACCACTTGAGAGGCACACACTCCTCTTGCATACGCACACGCACTCACTCCTCTTGCATTTCTAGGGCCATCCACAAAAGCTAAAAAAATCATCAGAAGTCACAGAAAAGTTGTCTTTGATGGAGTGCCATCCCCTGACCCAAATCAGTCTTTGCCTTTGAATCAGTTTATGTTACCAGTTATTTGGCAGACTGATTGCTGCTATGGCAACTGCACATCCCTCCGTACAGACACCGGCATAAGTCCTTGATACGATCCTGGCTTCGTCTCTCTGGCTGCATTCAGTCCATGCCAAACATTAGAGAATATTGGGGAAATTAACTGCCTCCTGCACTGTAGGTCCCAGGACTGCATCGTGGTGCAAAGAACAAATGAAGCCTCGTGTGGAAAGCACGGATCCCGGTTATGGCCCAGCAGCCTGGGAGGACAGAGAACTCAAGAATCGCCAGCCGTACTAGGGCCATACTGCTCACCTTTGGTTTCCACGGTTTCTGCCAAATATCAATGCAGGGTGTATCCAAGACTGCAAATGCCATTTGGCAGTGATGTGGAGTCTTTCAGGAAAGCTTTTCGCTAGGCTAGAAAAAGAACCAGCTTTCCCTTGCATCAGAAAAAGCTGGACACAGATTCTGGTAGACTACCCTTTGGCTGCATGATCTTGGGCAAATCCCGTAAACTCTGAAACCCAGATTTTCCCACCTACAACACGGAATGAAGCACAGTATCTGCTCCACCTCGTTGCTGAGAAGACAGTAGGAAACCACAACCCTGGTGCGTAGACAGAGCCTGAGAACTCTGTTCCTTTCTTCCTTCTTATCTTCCCTCTTCAGTTTCCTTTAATGCTTTATCCTTTCTGCCTGATTAGCAAGAGAGGTGATTAGGCTCATTAGGAGCTAGTTCTATGCTGTCCTGTGTTTCTGATTCAGAAGTGTGAGCCTCCAATTCTGCCCAGTGTGTCAAATCTGCTCTATGAAACAGATTGGTGCTTTTGGCTGGTTTCAACCCAAAAGGACAGGCTGGATCCTCCAAGGGAGTTTTCCTCTTTCTAGGTTTCTCCCCTTAACACCAATGAACCATCTTTAACATGCAGCTGTTTATTATAAATGAAGCTGGCAAACTGGAATGGGAGTACAGCAGTGGCACCCGTCCCTAAAAGAGCCCCTTGCTTCTCCTACCCTGCGCGTGGCTGACACTGTGATCTCCACCCACTTCGGAACCTGTGTTATTAGCAGCCATGCTATTTCTGTATCGGGATATGCCTGAAGCACTGAAGAAAATTCTTCTAAACCATATGTTGTTTTTATGTTTTAACATTGTATATGTATATATAATTTGCATAAATACAAAAATAAAGAGCTGTCCTGTGTTTCTCTGAGGACTGTCAACTCCAAAGAAAAGAGGTAGAAATCTTCCCACATCTCAGCCTTCATGGCGCTTGGTACACAGCGAAGAGTCAGCAATGTTGCCAGAAACTGACTCTGGGATTTAACAGTTAATAATTTATGATGCAAATGTTCTCACTTTATGTAGTTTTTACCCTCCATGGTGAGAAGAATGGCACAGTCAGGTGTGAGACCAGACGTGCTACCACACCATAAAGCAGTACCACCTTCATGAGCTCACTCTGAAGATCCCAGGATTCAGGGTTGGGTGGGAATAAAATAATTCACTCTAAGTAATGCTTTGTTCACAAGGTCTGACCAGAGGCACCTGGCAACTTGGAAGGCAAGGTGGCCTTAAAGTCAGAGGAACCTGGGTCCTAGATTCTATGCCTTTCTAAGCGTCAGTCTCATTTTAAGATTGGTAGCATCTGTATTTATCTTGCAGGGCTATAGAATGGGATAACTGGGAGTGCATGGGTCACGGCTGGACTCTTCACCGCTCAGAGTTGAGTGGGCCTGAACCAGTCAGTGACAGTGTCCTCATCTGACAACGGAAAGCGCCCGTGTCCTGCTTCATGGCGCTGTTATGAAGAGGAGCTCAGATGATCCAGGTAAAGTGCTCAGCATGGTGCCTAAGCCATGTAAGAGCTCAGGCATGTAGCCACAGTCATTGTTGCAGTAATAAATGATGTGATGGATGAAAAGAGCCTGTTTTCAGTAGGTTTTTTAAAAAACTGGAAACTTGGGGCACCTGGGTGGCTCAGTGGGTTAAGGCCTCTGCTTTCAGCTCAGGTCATGATCCCAGGGTCCTGGGATGGAGCCCCACATCGGGCTCTCTTCTCAGCAGGGAGCCTGCTTCCACCTCTCTCTCTATCTGTCTGCCTCTCTGCCTACTTGTGATCTCTGCCTGTCAAATAGATAAATAAAATCTTTAAAAAAAAAAAAAAAAACTGGAAACTTAAGACACCTGAAAAGCATGCTGTCTGGAAAATTCCAGACATTGCAAACCTCTTTAGAATCAAAATGTTGGAGAGGGCCCTGTTATAGTAATAAAGGCATCATCTGATAAAATCACAGCACCACAGAGCCACACGGAGATGGGAAGGGCTGGCTTCCCTGCAGCCGTCCTGGCTCTGAAGTGTACCTGCTGGAACACGGGGACCAGCAGCCCGCTGTGCTCCATCGTCCTGGGGGTGGGTGAGCATCAGCTACTGCCAAGATGGTGGGCAGAGGAAGCACAAAAGCAAAATTCTAAACAAATCGGTGTAACAGGACAGTGCCAAAAAACAAACAAACAAACAAAAAAAAAAAAAAGAAGAAGAAGAAGAAAAAGAAAAAAAATTCAACCGACAGGCTGGCCAACCACCCCCTGAACTCAATGGGGGGCAGTTCACTTTGAACAACGGGGCCATCAATGAGGCCAGTAAGGCAGTTCCATAAGAGTTAAAGCAGTAACTACAATAATGATTTTTATAGACACCTAGCACAGATCAGATTGCTGGTCATGCTTTTTTTGTTTTGTTTCTTCAAAGATACACCCACGCACCTTTGGCAGTGTTATCCTCAAACGACAAGATGTTACTTCTAAGCTGCAAGACCTCAGGCGCTATCTGTCCTCACCCACACCCAACTGTCTACCATCTTCAGCACCAAACATATCCCTGAAGACAAAAATGGCCCTTCAGTTCCTGAGTCGTTTAAAATGAAAAACCAGTTAAAGTGCCATTCCCAAAATAAAACAGAAACATGGTCACTGGCATGAAATATTTACAGCTGTGAGACCCAAAAAAAAAAAAAACAAAAAAACAAAAAAAAAACTACCACACCGGAAGAAAGAAGAAGCAAGCCTTACTTGACCTGGTAGGCAGGGAAACGATGCAGTTGCACAAACAACAGAGATGCACTACACCCTAAAACCCGTCCCTCTTCTGGGATCCCTGCACGCACCCGTCACCCTAACCCAGGAGTTGTCTTCAGCGGCTTCCTCCTCTCACCTCTGCACCAAGGCACTGACGTAGTTCCATCTATTCCATGGCAACAGATCTCTGTGCCTGGGACACCCCTCTCTGATAAGGTCCTCTGAGCTCTTACTGACCAACCAAGCCATACTTCTCCCTGGGTTTTCTCTATTCTGGGTTTCCCTCCTTCCAACTGCTTCTCAGAGCGAACAGCATGGCTTGGAAGGTCCTTCAAGGGCCAGCCTGAACGTGCATTCTAGTTTTACCCTTTGCCCAGCACCCAAGGCCTTCTCCCAGCCCGCCATTCCCTACACATGCTGAAACCCGTCATACCCGTGTGCATGGTCGGGCTGTGGTGCGTGCTTTTCCCTCCATGTGGGGCTATCTCACCCCCGCGCACTCTCAGGTGCATCCTTCAAGACTTGGTTCAGATGTTCTATTCCTTCCTAATCACTCCTGGATCCTCCCGAGCGAGACCTGGGAGGCTCCCTACACTGGGCTCTCTGTCCTTGTATGGAGTCTCCTCAGAGCATGTTTCATACAACACAGCAACCATCACCCTGTCTCCCTGTCAACTCCTGTGCGCTGTGCTCTATGTGATGGAAGTGTGGCCATAAGAGGAGACACAGGGGAGCCGCAGGAAAACAAGACGTCTTACACTCAAGGGTCCTAGAAACAGGAGGCACTGCAATCCACACAGGGTCATGGGGGACATGCCAGGATTTAGACGGGCAGAGGAACGTCTAGGACAGAGCCTTTGTTGGGGCTTCCTCGAGTAACACAAAGCAGGGTAGGATAAACATTTAAGGATTGGCTAGTTTGAATCATCTCCTCTGGCTTGAGGCTATCAAGGTGGTGCCTAGCCTCCTGGTAAGAGGCTCTGAGATGGTTAGGGCAGAGGGCTATGGCCTCCTGGAGTATACACGCCAGATAAAGAAGGTATGGCTCTGGACTGCTTAGTTTGCTGTTCAGAAGCATGCTCCCAGAGGCTGAACCCTTTGCCATCTCTAAGACTTGACTAGTCCCTGAAGGGCTAGTCAATAAGAAAGCCAGAAAGGTTTTAAGGTGTCAAAACATCAAATTATACAGAAAACAAAAAACATAAACAATACAATTCCCAACCCTTAAACTAAAACCTGGGCTCTTCCCTACCACATTCTTGGCCCGTTGTAGCAGGACTTAGAGCAGGGCTCATACCCACAGATAAGCTGCTAACGGACCAGCTTACAGGTTTTCTACAGCTGGTGCTTTCCAACGCGTCGATACCCAAACCATGCTGGTTAGGAAACACTCTGAGCACCATCCCCAATTATAACTGCTTTATATGTATTATCACAGTCCTGTGAGGTGTGTGTTATTATCCACATTTTAGAGATCCAGAAACTAGGCTCAGAGAAGTTAAGCCACCTGCTGAAATCACATAGTAGCTATGGAGCCAGAACATGGAGCCACATCTGCCTACACCAGGCCCTGTGCCCTCTCCTTTCCATCAGGCTGCCTCTTGGTGCTTCGTTTTTACTTCTCGACTTAGGTGTCTAGAATAGCGCAGGGCATCCGGCAGGAATTCATGAAATGCCGAATGAATTACGGCATAAATGGCAGTGAAATTGAATATTTTAAACTTTTCCCACAGCTGATCTATTCTATGGAACCAAAGGCTGGGAGGTCTATAACAATGTTTTTAACCAAAAGACAACTCGTAAGAACAACAGCTGACTTCATCAAAACACAATATGTACTTCCCTATAGGAGCGACCGCATTCTAATAGCTACTCACTGAGTACCTCCCAGGGAATAAGCACTGTGTTAAGAGCTTTGTGCTCATTCCCCCACCAACCCTGCAAAGTAGAAACGATCTCTGTATCCCCATTTTTGATGAGGAACAGAAAGCTTTCGATGAGGCTCAGAAAGGATACGTAATACGTTTAACGGTTCAGAGCTGGCAAATGGCAAAGCAGGGATCAGAAGGTAGGTCAGACTCTCCACAACCACACAACCATTTTCTTTTATGTTCACGGATCATTTGCAGGAGTGCACAGGGCAGGAAACAGGACTTCATCCTACCTGGAGGTCTCTGAGGCAAAAAGGTGCTATATCACCATTAAGTAGCTGCGTCAGTAATGGATTATTGTGGCTTCCGTCTTCCGGGCCCAACAGGAGGCTTGGTCATGGGCTCAGGACCCATCTCCTGCTAGAATCTTATTAGTGCTTCCTCTGCACAAATAAGAACTGGTGTATTGTGTTAAATTGACTGACACAAACAACCATGCTTTATCCAGAAATAGAAAATGCAATTTTCTTTAGCAAAATAGAACATAGGAAGTGGTAGGGGTTGAAATGTCATGCATAGAACAAAGGTTTGGCAGAGGAGAAAGGTTAAAATCAATCACCCTACGGGGAGAAGAAAGGTCTGCAGTATTCTGTAGTAATTATCCACCCAAAGTCACACTACAGAATCGGGAGCCACTGCTCCTTAAAACTCCTTAAAAAGGAAAGAAAGAAAAATCTACATCCCATAACGTTAATGTTTTACTTTTCATGAATCATTTGGAAAGATCATAGATATACTACTGAAAATAAGAGAATGCCATTTAAATAGTCTCACCTCTAATGGTAGGAAGTGACCTTTTCATACCAGAATGAGGTAGGAAAAAACCCAACCTATTCTCTCAACAGAAACCACCACCAGCGTATTAGTACCCTGACTTGTATGCTAGAGGAAATGACAATTAAAGTGAAAAATAAAGAATTATCCATCACTCCTATTTGCTAGCCAATAACCTTCTCTTCCAGCAGAATGCCCATTCCCACAGCTACCATTTCACAAATATCAAATCATTATATAACTTTTCTGGGATTGTTGTTGTTATTTTTTCCACAGCAAGTTTTTCCTACTTTCTACTTGTTGCTTTCTATCTAAAACTACCAGAGTTCTTTCAGGTCGTGCAATTGATGTTTTTATCTTACCCCCCACTGGTTTTAATCCCATGACATTCTCCATTTGGACCAAGGTGACGTTAAGAGGAATCATAAAACAAAGACACCAAAATATTGGCTTTTAAGGTCCGCTGTTAAGATATGGAGTCAAATAGAAAGATTAAAGAAATATAATCCATCAAGGACTTGTCAACAAAAGTACAAAGTCATGTTCTGTCTCCTGCACTCATTCTTGGCCAAGTCCAGCCAAGAGTAAATGGTTGTCAGAGACCCTGTTTCCTGTATAACAGAAGACAGAAGAGAAGAAGGGACTGACATCACGAGCAACAGAGATGGGTGAGAGACTGGCCTTTCCTTTATCTGTTTGTTTGTTCATGTACTACAAGGTGGTGAATAGAAATATTAAGTCAGATCAGTGAAATCATTTAAAAGCAGAAAGATGAATGGTGCACTTGAGCCTTAATCTGACCAGGAAGCAGGAAGACTGGGATTAGGAAATAAACTGGCTCAGGGTTCTCTGGAGTCAAATAGGTCATCACCTTCAATGACCTACATGACAGTATGATTAATAATAGTGATTCCCCACATCTAAAGCCTCTTCCCTGCTGGGTACACTCTGGAAAGTCACTTCTTCTGTTAAATATAGATTTGGTATCTAAGTCACTTCCAGCTTTTGTTCTCAATTCCTTTTTATCTTGAATAAGTCATACACACCTTCTGAGTATTAACTGTCCCCAGAAACCCATGCCCCTTATTTAATAAGAGTAATGCGAAATGAGAGATCAGTACACTGACTTCTCAGAAAAATTAGTCTATAAAATTTTTAAGGGTTTTAGTAAAGATAAAAGAATTTTAACAGTTAAGAAGGATGGATCTTAGGAAATTTGAGTTTGTTTTTGGAGGGAAAATGATTCAGAGAGGGTACAGTTAAGAGCATGCCTACACTGCCTTGAGCAAGTTGATATATTCTCTTGGGGCCTCAATCTGTTCATCTATAAAATGGACAGCCTCAGCTCTGTGAGGATCCCTAAGTCTCTTTCTGGCTGTAGCATTCATGAATTAAACCAGAGCTAAAATTAGAACTCAGAGTTCAAGATGGTCTGCTTAGGACATTTTAAATAACTGCTTTTTTCTGCAATTAGGCCATGTACCTGTGAGATAAATTCAAATTCAAGAGAAAAAAATTCTGTCTCTTCCTTGCTTCCTGTCCGCCCTGCCCAGCCTCAGTCCTTAGTACCCTCCTCTCTTCCCCCAACCCCCCTCTGCCCCCCAGTCCCTAATAAGAGCCAAGATAGGGAAGGTCCAAGGCAGACTCTTAGACCAGCCTCTTCATTCAATGGACTCTTGGAATTATTCTGGTTTCTGAATAAGACGGTTCCCTCCTTCACCCCCAGCACTTATCTCTTTGGTCAACCATTCAAAGGGATGAGGCAAAAGCATTGCCCAGCAAGAAACTCGTGCAGCTGGCAGAAATGAAAAGCAAAGATCTTCCCTCACAGGTCAAATCTAACTGACACAACACAGATAAAGCTAAGCTGCCAGAGAAAAAAAGGCAGACTCACAAGCAGAGGAAAGCAGGGAGGAAACTATTTTGAGTTCCTTTCACCAAAAACTGTAACTTATTTGTGCTCTGGTATTATCAGAGCCTCCTGGAACTCTCTGGCTTTTCTTTATTAATAACATTATTATTGAAAGATTTTTTTTTTTTTTCCACTTGCCAACAAGCTATTCCCTGATTAGCTGGAATATTCTGGCTCTTTAAAACCTGCTGTCATACTAGAGAGGTCTACCTGCGCCCTGGGGGCAACCTGAGACAAACAGCTTCTTTTTCTCATTGTGGTCCAGGAGTTTAAGATCCTGCCTCAATAGCGCTGGAGTTATTTAAAAAGTCTCCTGTTTCTCTGGAGCCCCAGAGCTGTTTTAGAGAGAAAGTGACCTGGGAGCTGCCACTCGGCATACTGCTTCCTTTTGAAAGCACATACTGCTTGCCCAGAATTGGCTTCCCTCTTCACAGTTCTGCTCAAAATGGGAATGAAAAATGCCGAAGAGGCCAACTGAAATGAACGCTTTCGTGCGCTGGGTTTATTCAGTAGTGAGGGACGCACTCGGGGAGTTAGCGCCAAAAAGAGGAAAACTCTGTCCTCGTGCCTCCAGGTTTTCATGGAAGAGAGAGCAAGCTGGTGGGTCACGGTGAAGGAGAAGGGGTGAGGGTTCAGAATCCGGAGGCTTGACTTTCAAAGCAGGAGGAGTTATAAATGAGGAAAGATGGTTAATGGGCTGGGAATTCTTTGGGAATCTGGGAGAATGGCAAGCCTCTTTCCTGGTCACACAAAAATGTAGAGGTTAGGGGAAGATCGGTCTTCAATGAAAAGTGATTTGGGAAAACAATATCCTAAGGAAGATGAAGGTTTTCCATTCTGGCTGGAGAGCACTTTGATAAACAGTTCAATGTGTCGGGTAACTGTTAACAAAGCAAAAGAATGTTTCTGTGTGCACAATGGAAAGGATCCAAAGGAGTGCCAATATTGGGAGGGACAAGAGTAAAGGAACTGTGAAGTAATCAGGGAATCTGGACTTTAGAGAGATGGACAATTTGACAGAAATGGAGCAGCAGAGCTTTCATGGAAGTGACTAGCCTTGCCTGGTCAGTGGCTAATTAGCGAAACTCTCCAAAGTACACCAGAGAGAGAGTGGGGCACTGCCATGCCACTAGCAAGTGGGTCCTGCACTGGTAGGGGCAGCAAAGACGTCTCTGGTTTTTAAAGAAAATAAAATTCTAGTTGGGGTTATAAGGAGATGACTATGCCCATAAACACATTATGTACATAAAACCAGAGTCCCTTCGTACACTGAGCCCTTCCATGCCACAGAACAGGAGCCCGCTGCACTGGAGCCTGGTCCAGGTCAGGTAACAGGGTCAGTGAGCTCTAACAAGGGGTTACAAAGGTCCAACATGCCATCCTGCTGAGGAATAAGAAGCGGGATATTACTAAAGTTTTGACTTCGATGGAATTCTGCCCTCGCTGAACTCTCAGCATGCTCTAATAGAATGAGTAATAATCGAATAGGCAGTAAACTTGAATTCTGGTCCCAGCACCCCTATTCATCCTTGAAGGAGAAAATTACCCAATCCAACACTTGCTTTCTCTCACCTTGCCTCTCCTCCACGAGCTGATTTCTGTCGCCAACCTTCTGACAAATCTACTCAAGTGAAGGTCACCCATGACCCCACCTGCCTGATACTTTCAGCCTTAACACGGCCCCCCACTTCCTCCCTTGTTTTCCCATGAACCAAGCTGGCCTGCTTCTTCTCCAGTGGAGCCACTCCCGAGCACTAAATGCCAGGTATGCAGGAACCATCGCTAATCATCTTTGCACCTCAAGTAAGAAGAGAATGACTGTTAAAGAAATAACTGAGTAAGATACCTTTATCTCTAAGTCTCTATTTCCGCATCACTTCAAATTCTAAAGTATATGACCACATGATCTTCTCAATGGTGGCTTTATGGATTCAAGATTCAAATACCCTCATTCAGGGAAAAGACTCTATACAGAAGATTCTACAATCGTCTATTACATGAAAAGGATAAGTGAGAATATAGTATCTTCTCCCTTTCAACATTCCAAGGTATCTGCACTCTTATGTAACACCATGTACTTAATAAACAGGTATTAATCCTGAGACAACATCATGTAGAGATGAGAAAAATAATGGCTTTAGTGTTGTCATTATCTCCTCTTTAGAATGTGATCTAACTTATTATGCTGTATATTGTAATAAAATCCAACTTCAATTTGAGTAAATAGAACTGTTCTTTTTATCAGTATCTGCTTATGATGCTTAATGATAATTATATAGATCTATTTATATGAACACATTAAAAATGGTTGTGCTGTTTCTGTCAGTTCATTTGTCATGGCTCAGTACATAATTCCCTATACTCATTCTTTTTGGAAATAAAAATAATACCTCCTAATTAAAATAAAACTAGAATAAAGTCAGGAAAGTAGGAAGAAGATCATACTGAATCCCAATATTCAGTGGCATTAGATGATGGCTAGGTACATTTCCTTTTTTGGAATTCTCTCAGAATTTTTATTTTACAGAGGTTATTTAAGCATATAGTATATATATATATATATATATATATATATATATATATATAGTTTTTGCAAAGAATACATGTATCATCTCCCCTGAAAATACCAATATAGGATCATAAAGGTATTTGGGAATAAACTGTCACTTCAAAAACACATCTTACAGAGAGCATTCATATGGTTTTTAAACAGAAATCTCTAAATATCCTATTCACAGTTTACAGTGGTGATATACCTTTTAAACAAATAAAGCTAAATAAAGTACTCAGAAAATTAATGCTATTTAATATTCCCACTGCAGCAATGTAAACACTTCTCACACCTCTTCTCTCTCAATGGCTAAATCACCAAATACAGAAGCCACCACAATGTTAGCACCACTGCCTCAGAGAAGCATGTGAAGGCCCAAGGTCAGGTGTCAGGTCATCCTAGGCCACTCTTCCTGACATGGCTGTCTTGCCATAACTCCAGTGGATACATCTCACACTTCTAGACTCCAGGAAAAGAAATGAAAAGAAGAAACAGAGCATCTGACTTTTCCTACTTGGCTGCTGCCTAAGGTTCTTTTGGACTTCAGGACTAAGGCTGAGGTCTCTTTGAAGGAAGGATCCCCATGTCTCATTCACCTTTGTATCCAGTGACTAGCATTTTGGATGGTACACAACAAAAGCTCTAGTATTACTTATTGACTGGTGAGTAATAGACATGGGCAAATGGCCAATTAAGAGTAGTTTCAATTCTAAGTAGCAGAAAACACAAATGCAGATATAGATAGATGGATCAATCGATCAATCTCAAGAAGTCCAGGGCAAGGTAGTTGTTGAGGCTTGTTCAGTGGCTCAACAATGACCGGGTTGATGTCTCTAAAATTCTCTCAGCCTTCTCTTTATAGTCTCAAGGCAGCTGTATTTGCCCCAGTCTTGAATCCATGTTCAAGGCATGAATGGGCCTTGAAAAGGCCCTGGCTGGGGGTGCCTGGGTGGCTCAGTGGGTTAAAGCCTCTGCCTTCGGCTCAGGTCATGATCCTGGGGTCCTGGGATCAAGCCCCGCATCCGGCTCTCTGCTCAGCGGAGAGCCTGCTTCCCTCTCTCCCTCCGCCTGCCTCTCTGCCTACTTGTGATCTCTGTCTGTCAAAGAAAGAAAGGAAGAAAGAAAAGAAAAAAGAAAAGGCCCTGGCTGACTTTCAGTTAAACGTCATTAGCAGTATCACCTGACCACCCCTACTTGCAAGGGAGCTTGGGAAAGTGATTCTCTTTCCTGGAGCTGGGCATACAATCTGGATTCTGAGAGCAAGGAAGTCGGGAGATATTAATAGACAGGTATCTAGCAGTGTCTGTCTCCACAAATACTAACCCCCACCTCAATCTTCTTAAAGTCTAAATGATAAGAGAAGTATACACTGAAAACAGTGTAATATACCCAAGAAAACATACTTTTCACTGCACAGTTCTTTAGGTATGATCACTCACTGACGGGCACTTTTGAGGACTGTGATTTGGTGAATCAGAAGTAGTGGGTAGTTCAATGGAGAGGTCAATCAAGAAACCTAAGAATGCACATGTCTTGAGGGGTACACTCAACCCCATAACATTTCAGCATCTCCTCTCTTTGGAAGGGGACTTAAAACAGGATAAAAATGTGATCTGTCCAAGTTACCGGAATTATGAATGTATTTGTTTGGTTTTGATATTTAAAAATAATGTAGAGGATTTACTGAGTGGGAATTGGAGGTGTATCTGTTTAAACCTCCTTTTCACTGTATTGTGCAGCCAGTGCCTGAAATTTTTAGTAAGGAGGACCTTTCTATACTCTATAAGGTGGCCTACTCAACTTTTGAATTCCTCTACTTATAAGCCCTTCCTAATTGGAACTCTATTTTACCTCTCAATATTATAAACACACTGGTTCTAAATCTATTTTCTAGGGTGACCAGAATTAGCTTGTCTCTCCTTGCACGTGACAGAACTTCAAATAAATCAACAAAGTTACAACACCTGTTCTCTCAGTCAAACAGGACAGCCCCTGAAACTCCTCCTAACCTGGCCTAGCTTCCACACCCCTGCCCCTCCTCCACTGCTTCTCTGGTAGAGAATGGAACTGCCCCATTCTGGGCAACCTGTCCTAGTGTATAGTCCTTGCAATGAGACAGTAGTAGGGATGGGCTCTGGTCACCCCAGAGTAGTAGTCTACAACCAACCGTGGTGTCAACACATGCATTAAAATTTCTGCTGGGAAAATTCACTTATTTGGTTCTTTTTTTTTTTTTTAAGATTTTATTTATTTATTTGACAGAGATCACAAGTAAGAGAGGCAGCAGAGAGAGAGGAGGAAGCAGGCTCCCCGCTGAGCAGAGAGCCCGATGTGGGGGCTCGATCCCAGGACCCTGGGATCATAACCTGAGCCGAAGGCAGAGGCTTAACTCACAGAGCCACCCAGGCACCCCCCCACCTATTTGATTCTTATCCACAGCTCTAAGCCTAAGAAAAATTATTTGTAATCCTCACTGATCAAGCCACACGAATTCTCTTTCTCAATATATTTGCCAGGCAAGCCCTCCACAATTTCATTTAAGTCATTAGAAAAGGGAAAACAAGGTTTAACAAGACTGGGATAATACGATGAGAGCTCTTCCTTCAGGTTATGAAGGTATTTAATATTTGGATGACTTTGTTACTAAACTATTAATATACTTCAAAAGATAACTCAACATTTTTTCATTTCATGCAGAGCTCCTGGTATTTTCCTTTCTATATCTTTACTAGGTAATTTAGAGGCATCATTAGTTTACTTATTTGCCACGTTCTTCATCCCATTCTGAACAGTACTGCATAGATGGCTGGCATACCTTTAAAAATTAAGTAGAAAAATGAGGGAGGGGAATTAACCTGTATGTCATTTAGATTTATCTCCTAATCACCCTTTGAGGTTTTATCCCTCCCTCCATTTTTTAGACAGATTACGAAACAGTTCATTGTAAAGAAAACCTCCTTAAGATCCACGTACTTTTTTTCTTCTTACCAAAGCCATGTGATTTTTTTCCAGATCACTTCCCTAATTCTCCCGCATCAGTTAGGTGTCCAACAATTAATTCGGTTCTGATGCAAACTACTCGAAGTTAGCACAGACCCCAGAGCTTAAGGGTTCAGTCCCACAAGACTGCCCCCACTTTAAAAGTCAGCAACAAATGGGGGATTCAGGCTGCCCATATTTCTGCCAGGCCAACTGCAAATTCAAGAGTCCCCCTTACTTATTCACTGAGTTTGATAATTCCCTAGCACAACTCCTAGAACTCAGCAAAACACTCTAGTTAAAGAATACCACTCAAGGGGCGCCTGGGTAGCTCAGTGGGTTAAGTGTCTGATCATTTGTCAGGTCACCATCCCAGGGTCTAAGATCAAGTCCCACAGTGGGCTCAGCAGGGAGTCTGCTTCTCCCTTGGCCTGCTACTCCCCAGGCTTATGCTCTCTGACAAAAAAGTAAATAAAATCCTAAAAAAAAAAAAAAAAAAAGATAGCACTCAAGGACACCCCAGGGGACGAGTGGAAGGGATACCTGGGACACAGTGTGGGGAGCCAGGCAGGGTGGGCAGAGCTTCCATGCCTGCTCCCCGTGTGCGGTCTTTCCAGTTCATCAATGTGCTTTTCAACCCAGAAGCTCCCTGAACCCCATCATCCAGGGATTTTTATGGAGGTTTCATTATGTGTGCACAGCTGATTATATCACCGGCCATTGATAACTGAACCCAACTTCTGGCCCCTGCCCCCACCCAGTAAGTCAAAGTTGTGGGTAAAAGTTTTAGCCCTCCAATCCCGTAACTCCTCCCCCAGGAGTTACCTCATTAGCATACAAAAGACAGTAAATTCCAAAGGTTTTAGGAGCCTTGGGTTGGAAGAGATAGTGGACAAAACCCAAATACTTTTTCATATACCACAAAATCCCACTGTCAGTTAACAGTGTAGCTACATTTCAAACTCAGGTCTGCCTGTGACTGAATTCCATGTCCTTCTCTTACAACAAACTTCCTTCTGATGAATCAAATCTTTAAAAAATTGGAATGAAAGGCTATATTAGTGCAAGATATTTTAGGATGTGCACCAAGTAGAAATATCCTGTGTCAAAGTCACATCATCTGAAAAATGGTAATCAAGAAAATGAGGCTTGAGAAATTTGTTTTCCTTCTGAATAACCGAGCTCAGTGCTTTCATTGTCATATTTACCCTTCCTTGGCTAAAGCATGTCAAACAGGTAAGGCCTTTGTTCTCTATCAATTGTTGGTTTCTAACTGCAGGCTAAGGATCCAGTTGATACTTCACAGTAACTTTCACATTCATCATTCACCATAGATCCACCCACAGACACTCAATATTGGGGGTTTAAATACTTCACCTTGTAAACACTTATTTACAAAAAAGAAATAGGTTTATCAAACACACACACACACACACACACACACACACACACACACACACACTCTTAAACACTTAATGAACAATGTTCATTAGATCGTTATAGACTGAGTTACTTGCATGCCAAAAAATACAGAGTGCTCTGTGTGGGTCTGTTCGTGTTAGCTGTAAAAGTGTATGGAAGATATTCTTGGGATGGGAACTAAAGCCTTTTTGTGGTACTCCATTTTCTAAGAGTTTTTGGTAGAATGACTAACATAGTATCCAGTTTAGCAGCGAAAAATGGGTTGTAAATTTCCATTCCAAGCTTTTCAGCAACAATGTAATTTATACCATTTGTTGAGTTCCTTTGATGCCAATTACTAATAACTGCAGGCACTTTCCAAATCTTTAATTCTTGCTACCAACTCGGAAAGAGAGATGTCATATCCACATTTTACAAATAACAAAACAGACCCAAAAGGTTGAGAGGCAAACCACGTGGTAGCCGCGTCTTTTTACTGCAGCTTGCTAATTCTACATCATCTCCTTAAGAAATCTTCCCCAATCAATTTAAATGTCTTTTCTGAAAAAGGAAAAGATAGAAAGAAGGGAAGGCAAGGGAAGGCAAGGGAAGGCAAGCAAAGACAAGGGAAAGGAAAGGGGAGGAAAGGGGAGTGGAGGGAAGGGAAATTTTAGGAAGAGAAGGGAATGGAGGGCAAGACAGGGCAAAACAACAACTATAAATCAGAGCATTTGGAGAAACAGCTAAAATTTCTTGTCTGTTCCTCACTACAGAACAGAGGTCATATTGACACTGCATCTCTACTCATAATGTGCTTCGAAATATCTTGTTCATTTGGTCACCACATTTACTGAGCACCTCCCTATCTTCATATATTATAATAGGTAGGGAAATTATAGAAGCAATCAAGGATGGGCTGTCACCCTTATGGAACTCACAATCTAAGAGAGTCAAGAGTATAAACGCATGGAATAGTAGGAGACTTTCCCAAAAAGCCTTAAGGACAGATGTCTCTAGCTCCAGCTATGGAGCCAGAAGGTAGACATGTAGGAGTTGGACAGACCCATCCATAGGACAGGGTCTTCCTCTCTAACCATTCTACCTCTGTAAAGACAGCAAAAAAAGGACAATGAACACTGAAGGTTCTCTATTTTACATGGTGCTTGTCTACACATAGACTGTGGTAGATTCTACTTCGAGACCATTAAGAAAGTTGAGACGTTCCTCCTGTGGCCTCTTAGCAAGGTAGTTGATCTTGATCCTAAACACACTGCCCTCACAGGATCCATACTTCAAACCCTGGATCCCTTGCTGACAATGAAACATTTTAAATCCAATCCTCTGCAGATAGATATACATCAAGAATGGATTAGTGTCTGTTTCTGTTCCCACAGCACAGTAGCAGGCACCTGGCAAAATGATATTGAGAATAAAATCATACTTCATTTTCATAAATGATTTCTCAATATTCCATTTCATGAAGCCTCCATATCTACTTCTAAAACCAAGGTGACAGACAGGATGCAGATATTGAAATGATAAACGGTTGAACTGAAACCTTCCCAAGGGTGTGGGGTAGAGTACCACGAAAAGGGTCCAATTCCCAGCCCAACAATGTCTTCCATACAGTTTTGCACCTGACAAGAAGAGACCCACAGAGAGCTGAATCTGGCAAGGTTTATGATGATATTTAATCCCCTAATTCCAAGAACAGTTGTGTAAACCCATAAAAAGACATTTTTGTCCCCTTCAGACAAACACGAGTGATTTTAGTCATTTTAGATAGTGCTTTGAAAAATACTGCTACAGTCTGAATGCTTGTGTCCCTCCAAACCTCATGTATTGAAATCCTAACCCCCAAGGTGATGGTACTCTGGGAGATGATTAGGTCATAAGGGATAAAGCCTTCATGTAGTGCCCCTATAAAGGAGGCCCAGATAACTCCCCTGCCTCCTGTGCCATGTGAGGATATATGAAAAAGTTGGTAGCCTGCAACCCAGAAGTGGGCCCTCACTGGAAATCAACCACGCTGGCACCTTGATCTTAGACTTCCAGCCTCCAGAACTGTGAGCAATAACTTTCTGCTGTTTTTAAGCCATCTGGTCTATGGTCCTCTGTCAGTGCAGCCAGGACAGGCAAAGACAGCACCCTAGTACACGTCTTGAGCAGGACCAGTAATTCCCTATATGTCCTCGTGTCTCCTAGCATACAAAGAATGCTTCGTGATTGGTGCTATAGAGCAACATTACCATAGAGAAGGTGTCAGTCAGCTAAGGTATGACACATGTGAACTTCACATTCATATATTGCCATAAAAATCCATTAAAAAAAGAAAAGTCAATAGGGGCACCTGGGGGGATCAGTCAGTTAAGCGTCTGCCTTCAGCTCAGGTCATGATCTCAGGATCCTGGGATGGAGCCCCACGTCTACTTCCCTGCTCAGTGGGGAGTCTGCTTCTCCCTCTCCCACTCCCTCTGCTCGTGTTCTCTCTGTCACAAATAAATAAATAATCTTAAAAACAAAACAAAACAAAACACCAAAAACTCAATGACATTTTCTGTTCTGTACTGACATCTGTAGGGCCATATAATTACACAAAATTCAAGGAGAAATTTCTATCTCCTAATACTCTGTACTAAATTACTATTGGTCCCCTTGGTACTTAAATAACCTGGAATTCATTCACCGTAAGACTTAGCTGGCTGGCTCTTTGTGTACTAAAACAAACATTTACTGGATAGCTATTATAACCTAGGCCTTGTGCCCAGTGTTAGGACAGAGAGATGAATAGGATGCAGTTCCCACCCCACCTGTAGGTGGTCACAATCTAAAGGGGCTGTCACACACAGGCAATTTCAACACAACGTGGGAAAGGCTCAAGTACAGGGGGACGTGGTGTATATGGTGGAGGGGATATGCTGGCAGACCAGCCTTAAGGGTAAGAAAAGCCTTTCTGGAGGTAAGTCCAGTACTGAACCTGGTCAGGGACCAAGGCGGAGTGGTAAGTGCTAAAATCAATGTGATTGACTAAGAAGTGGTAATTAAGTAAAATACACTCTTATATTTTTAACTAGTAAAATGACTTCTACAATAACTTCAATGGAGCTTTGAATTTATGACCTTGGTCATAATAACCTTGGCCAAGTAACTTAGTCTACACTTCAGTTTTCTCATCTGTGAAATAGGGTTTATGATGCCTGCCTCACAGGGTTTTTTTGAGGGTCAAGTAGAATTACGTATATAAGTCATTTGGTACACAGTAAATGCTCATTAAATCAAAGTTCTTAATAATAATTAACATTTATGAAACCCTCTTCTTGTCTTTGCTCCTGATACATGGAAGTTGCCTGTTCAACTAAAAGCTTGATTCCAAGCTATCTCGATCTCAGTGTAGTTCCATGTTCCTCAAGCTCACTTAAGAGGAACCAGCTAATATCTGGAACCAAACTCTCCTTAACGAAGAAAAGAACACTCGATCTTTTGTGTATGTGCTTCTGATGCATGCTTTTCCATAAGATTCACGGAGAGATTTCTTTTTCCAAACACTGTGGCTCTATTCTTGTTGCCCTCCAGAAAGCATGTATTGTTTTGGGATGCACAGAATGGACAGGAATATAGAAAGCCAATGACCTATATCAACTGCCACTAGCCATCAGAGTAAGGGAAAAGATACCTCCCCTGCTCTGTAAAGTGCAGACTAATGAATTAGCCACTAAAACAGACCAAATGAAATCTGCTATCTTAGGTCTAAGCAATCAGCTATAATAAAGCTAAGTGGTCAGGGAAAACATGGCAAGGCAATAATCATGCCTAAAAGTAACTAGAAGAAAAACTGAGCAAGTGTCTGCCAAATAGAGTCTGTGCTTTTTTCAAGAGGCCTAAGTTTCCGTTTGGTGGTGATTTATACAAAACCCATTCGAGTGGACACACAAGGTCAGCCTGGTAATCAACTTGAAAAGCCTGAAATCAATATTTGTGATTCAGGAATGGTAAACAAAGGTATGGTACACAAGATAAGTTAAACATGCCACTTTATTAAGTATAAGAAAATAATTTTTCTAGAAGCAACTGAAATTCAGCTCCTACTTAATAAAGGCCATGGCTGTGCAGCAGAAAGCGGGGAAGAGTTAATCCCTGATCGTGCCCACATGTGCAGTGGCAGCAGAAACTGGCAGAAAGAGCCCCAAACTAGCCTTGAGTACTATTCTTGTCTCCACGTTCTCTAACTGTGGGCTCCCTGCCAATAACTGCTTTTGTGAAGCCACTAGGAGCTGCTGACTGGTTGCATTTCCTTGTTCATCCACAAGCTATATTTAGAGTGACAACCCTAGGAGGTTTGGGGGACCCAGAGATGGGTCAAAGGATACTGTCCCACTCAGATCAACAGTCACCTTATAGGAAGCCTCTGCTGACCCAGACCAAGACTCAATGTTGGAGCACAGAGATGGGAAGATGGGAAGAAGGAAGGGAAGAGGTACCTCATAGAGACTCAAAACTATGCCAGTACTAGAGCTAGGTGCTCCCACTTACATGACCTCATTTAATCTTAAGAATTATGCAAAGTAGATATTATCCATTTTTCATGTCCTGAAATGCTGGGTAGCTTGGCTAACATAAAAAAATTAAGCAGAGATTGAAACCTAGGGGTCCAAAGTCTCTGCCATGTCGTGCCATGTCTATGGCTCACTGACACTGCATAGAGCACCCTCTGGTGGTGGTGGGGGGACTTCTAGCCTGGAGGCCTTCTCTAGACCCTATCACCTAGAGACCCTGAAAAGACCTGTCCCACCTCCCTGGTTAAATAGGCCAGGAGACTGCTGGGTTTGAAAGGAACATTGAGGCAGCTGGGGATTTCTGGGCTTGCCTCAGTGGTTCTAAGTACTTTAGTGTGCTTGACTAATACTCCTATTCGTTAGGAATATGAATCCTTTCAGGAGGGTGGCTGTTTAGATAAATATAAATCATTCTTTCTTCATAATCTTTTCTGTCAAACAGAATTAGTGGGTCACATCCATCTTACAGTAATAAAACAGGCTGGTGGACAGTGTTTCAGGGAAAGAACTATAAACACTTTGAAAAGGAAGAGAAACATAGAACCTTGCAGTTTCCAAAGATAATCAACTCACAGAACATAGTTCTCACAGAACTGGAGATACAAATTTATTCCCATTTTACAGAAGCTGAAAAGATTCAGTGAATTGCTAAAGATAAAATGGTTAATAGGAATCATGCTTTGACTAGTTTTCTGACCTCAAAAGGCATGCCTTTCTCATTAAAATACCACTCTCTAATTATGTTAAATAAAAAACTACCACCTATACAAGAAGGGGGTTGGTGATATAAAATTAAGCCACTATCTTATTCTAAGATTTTGGTCATATAAGGTAAAATGGAGGAAAAAGAAATCATTTTACTCCAATGGAAGGAAAGACAGGAAGGTAAGTGGTCATACACAGGAAAGGCTTTCTGTGACATAAGTAGCAACTGAAATGAGTTTTGTGTGAAAGACATCAAGAGTTCAAATCAGAAATCAGGCAGAGGAGCAAAAAAGGCAGGTTGGGGGAAATCAGAAATCTGCCTGCCTACCTGCCTGAGTCATTACAGATTGTAATGAGAACAAATCATGGAAGTTAGTGCTAGAAAGCCTGACTAGATGAACTGGAATGACCAAGCCAGGTAAAAGCATTAGGCCTTTATTCTACCAATGACGATTCTAAGCAAGGGATAAAATGATCCAACCTGTCCAAGTCTGGCATTATTAAGAAGGGCTGGTTGAAATGGGGAGACATTAGTAAATATTTAGGAAAACATTTACCTCAACACAGGTAGGGCAAAAAGGGAGTTCTGGCAGGAGTGCAACACTGCGAACGTGAGGTAGGGAGAAATGACATATGCAGAAAATCAACAGAACCCTGTGACTGAGCCTGAAGGCTAGGTGGGGGGTTGAATTCAAGAGCTATCATAAGGGGTTGAAGGCAGCTGATATAAAGGATAACGGCAAAACTATGGAGGAAAAAGACAACAGGAAGAAAAACCACTGTGGAAGAAAACATGGTTAGTCTTGTACATGCCGAGTGTAAAAAGTTTTGATTGATTATTCAGACTAAGATGTGAGGTTGATCTGGAACACGGGAAGAAAGTCAAAGCTGGAGACACAGGAGTCAAATCATGGGGTAGAAAGAAGTAGACAGAACAGCCACAGAGAGAAACAGACAAGAGTCAAATGCAGAAACCCAACAACCCCTAAAGAAAACGTGTTGAAAGAGGTAACGGAGTAACTGTCAGAGGAATAGAAGAATATGAAGAATTCAATGCCACAGGATAAAGCGAACGGGAAGTACCAAGAAGCAGCTGATGGCCAACTGTAACAGTTCCCACAGACATAAAGGAGGCTGTGGGTTCGGACTAAACTTATTAGATAAGTTTCTGGTGGTCTTTGAGAGCAATTTTAATAGAGCTGTGTGGGCTTACACCAGATTGAAAGAGGTTGCAGAGAGAGAGCGAGCAGGAAGTGGAGGCAGGGAAAGTGTAGGCTACAACTTTTGGGAAGCAGACAGCCTGAGGCTCATAGCCAACCATCTGGTTCAAAACTACCTTTCCAACTTTATCTACCATTTTGCTCCAAGAAATAATTTTCTCCATACAGCCTTGTCACTTGTCTATCACCTGACCACCCCAGACTCATTTTACACATCCTGCTTTTTTGCCCCTTCTACCCCTCTGATCTCCCTGCCCATGTGCGTCTTTTGCATTTTCCAAGACTCATGCCTAATGCCTAATGCTTCCATGGATTGTCCTCCATCTATTTTACCTTTACTGATTTCTCAGGTGTGAATACTACATTTCACTGTAAATAAGTTTATACTGCTATTTAAATAATTTGCAGATGAAGCAAGGGAAACTAATACATCCTCACAGAACAGAAAGTAAAATCATCAGCCTTTCACTGTAAAATTTAGGCTCTGACAATGGAGTTGAGCAAGGGATGGAGGAGGCTTGAAGGAGAGATGATGAAAGAAAGAGGATTCCATCAAAAGCTGATGGAATAGGAACAAAAAGTTGATGGAACAGAAAAATACAGATTTAATTAATTATAAAAGTCATCAGTAAAAAAAATAAACACAACAGTACAATTATAAATTTAGATAGGAAGAAGTGGGGAGGTATGCTAAATCTTACTGCCATAGGGAGCAATAAATAATATATAATGTTTATTAATAAAGTAGTGAACACATTTTTTTTTTTTTAAGTGGTGAGATCATAACTATCAGAAGAACTAAAAATAAAAGCAGTTAAAAGAAGTTGGCTCTGGGTAGTAATAAGACTGGAAGGAGGACCCAGCAGGTCAGGGAACTCTGTTTTAAAATTGTAGTCTATTCTGTTATCATCATGTTTGTCCTGCTTTATACCATGCACATGTAGTATTTTGATAATAAAATATAAATAATTTTGTGTATTTGTTATTTTCTAATGTGTCCTCCCTTCCCCCAGATTATAAACTCTTCCAAGGAAGAGATTCTGTCTTTCACATTCTTTACAACACTATTGTGACACATAGTATAGAAAATAGAAGTTCACTCTGAGGAGCCCCATGCCACAAACCTTTCCAGGTATCTGGTATTGCCTTCTATGAGCCCTTGACTGCCATGGTCAGGCAGAACCACCTGGTCCAAACGGGCATCTAGCCCAAAAGTCAGAGCAGTACTTCCACTTGGGGCTTTTATTTGCTGTTCATGATAATTAGCTTATACACAGCTAATATACAGCAAAATTCAGTTTCCATGTAGTAAGACTCTGGTACCAACTTCCAACTCCTCCTTAGTAAAAGGAGGTTGAACTTTTAGGCCAATGTATCTAAAAATAGCATCTGCCTGGTCTAGTTCATATGGCTATTGGTTTTTTGCACTCCCAATCTGTTCTCATCCCACCAGAGAGCCTACTAGGATGTTGTTTCTTTGTATCAGAGCTCAGATTGCTAATTGCAAAAATATTCCTCTGTCTCTGTTTGCAAGGAACAAAAGTTCCCACTTTAAATCAACAACACAAGTCATTTATATCACTAAGGAGACCTTGCTTTCCATCAAACCCATTTGAAAAATGCCATTCTGTCTCGTCCCCCTGTCTAGGCATTCTCTACTCAGCTACCCTGTGTTGTTTGTGCCACAGGGGTTGCTAGCAGGGAGATCATCACTTGCTAGCTCTTTGGTGGGAACTAAAGCTTCCTGGTTGTATTAGAACTTGAAGCTGGCTTCCCACTGGGCTGAAGTACAGCATCCTTGTGTTTTTCCTTCTTCACCCTCTAAACTCCACACCCACCTGCACTCCTGGACCTTTTCTGTTTGGCTAACTTGTGCCTGATGCCATGTAAGTTTCATGCAGAGCAGACATTCAGATATGGGTTCCATGTATATTGACAGCAACAAAGAACCAAGATATAGAAAACGATAAGCCCACTCCCCCTACCCATATTAGTATTAGTAAATTGTTCTACACCAACTCGGATTCTGTTTCCTGGAAACAAGGCAGAATTTCCAACATTGAAATGGATGTTTTAAAACAGAAAGAAATGCAACCCTACACTAGAGCAACAAAAAACTTTCAAGATACATTTAATTTAAAATAACATATATACCATTTGTTATACAGTGCAAGGTCAATGATTGCTTGTGTTGTTCATTATTATTTCTCTGTGTTCCATTTTGATAATCTGGGATCTGCACGTCAAGTTCTAAAACCTGTGGCAAAGACCAGTTAAGCACCCGGCCAAGGTAAGGCTTTAAAATCTGAGTAGCAGCAAGAGAGGCAGGAGGAAGATGGCAAAACAAAGCAATGGAGTGCTGTTATTTGCACAGGCAGCCGCGAAGGAGAGCAGGAGCTACAGATGCGGACGTCCGACCTTTCATTCAGAAAGAGTCTCACCAAGGATGGAAAATAGATCACCTCAGTCTAGCAGGAAGGTTTCAGACAGGTGCGCTGACGGAAGAAAGTCTGGCATTCAATTGCATAGGTAGCTGCACACCAGAAAAACATAGCCTTTAAGTAAAGGGAGCAAAACAGTCACGTCTACAAATAACTTTCTGGACCGCGGAATGGGATTGCAGACGTCAGCAAAGGACAACACGTTAAGAGCTGGCTTCAGTCATTGGGCTCCTATGGTGTGGTCAAGGGCACAGGTCTAGTCACACATAATTTATAGGTCTCAACTTTGCACGGTTTACTTTTCTGTCCCAAGGTGAATGATACCATCGATAAAAAATAATAGCTTTAATATAAAAAAAATTGACACTCTGCAAATTACTGCACACCGGCTCGGTGCAAGGAACTTGCTTTCATTATCTCTTTGAATTCTCAGAGGAATACTGAAAATAAGTTCATCCCATTCCCATTTTACAGACAAAGAAACCAGGCTTTAAGTCACTTATGTAACTGTCCTGCATGTCCCCACTCCCCAAAAGAAAAACTCAAATCTTAATCTTTCAGACTACAAAGGCAATGCTCTTTTAATGAAAAGAAAGACAGACAGTAGAGTAAAATAAATCTGAATTTGCCTTCTGACTCGACTGCTTACCAGCCATCTGATCTTGGGCAAATCCATTTCTGTAGTCACAACTACCCTATTCTGCAAAAGGGGACTATAAGCCTTGAGGAAGGGGTGGGTGGGGGGCATTCACGGAGATTAAACAAAGATCATTTATCTTAAAGAACAATTTGTAAATTAACTGGTTCACAGTACTCAATGAAAAAACAGTAAACGAATGTTTTTTTCTTTCCTTTTCTTAAGCAATCACAAGAATCAAGAATTCTATTTTAGCATTTTAGTATGATTTTTCAGTGGCTTCAGTGGTAATATTTCAGTGGAAATATACACTAGGTATATGAAACTAGGTGGCTAACATATCAAGACAGAAGGGAAGTGGATTGTAGAGAACTTAGCTACCAGTGAAATGCCTCAAACACAGAGAGACAAGACTAATCAGCGGGACATCTTTAAAGAGGAAAAATGCAAAGCCACAAGGAATTGGTCAAGGGGAAAATAAGGAACAAAGGAACAAGTGCTTGGCACATTTTTGAAGAAAATTAGGAATTCAAATCCATCTGCTCAATTTCCAACAAAGTTAACAAAATTCAACAGAAGGCTAGGTCTGCTTTAATAGCTGGATAAGAATTAAATACAAACTGGAAATACCATTTGGCATCCTAATACAGGCTAGGGTGACACCAAGAGAGCCAACATGTGCCCAGAAATGAGGGTAACCTGAGACAAACCCCGGGGAAATGCTGGAGTAGGAGGTACAGTCAACGTTATGGGGAAGGGATCTGCCATTGCCTTTTGAATACTGGACCCTGCTTTTTGTAACATGTTGAATGAGGACTGGACTCAACCACATTCTGCCCTTTGATTTCCATATGCCTGCTCACATGTCTGCTGCTTTTAACTGCCAAGAACATAAGCCATCAATTGCCAGGGAGAAAAGTCAAAGAAGGATCTTTTTTTCTCCTGCATCTTTCAGTTTGGAGTATGCAGAAAGGAACTGGTTGCTACAATTCACTTTTATTTTTGTCTGATAGAGGAGAATAATGGTTCTTTGCCCAATTCCTCCCAGTCCTTTCCAACCAGGAAAGAAAGAGAGGTATACCAGTTCTGACATTTTAGTAAAGTAAAAAATGCTCCCCCAAATTAAAAGAATCCTCATTTCTCTAGGTCTTGATGATGTACAGGGTTTTAAAAAACTAACTGACCATTTTTTTTGAGCAGTCTTAGGTTTATGGAAAAATTGACCAGAAAGTACAGAGAATTCTCCTATACCTCCTCTGCTCCCTCCCAGCTTTCCCTATTATTAATATTTTACATTAATGTAATACATTTGTTATAGCTGATGAGCCAATTGACATATTATTAAATGAAGTCTACAGCGTACACTGGAGTTCACTCTGTGCTGTACAGTTCTATGGGTTTTGACAAATAGGGATCATCACAGAGCACCACCGCGGTGTTATACAGATAATTTGAGTGCCCTCAAAATCCTGTGCCCCAAATATTTAACCCTCCTTCCTCCCCACAAACCTTGATTTTTTTTGGTTATAGTCTTTATAGATGTGCCTTTTCCATGGCGTCATGTTGCTGGAATTACACAGCAGAAGTAGACAGGCTCTTTTCCCTTAGCAACAGGCATTCAGTTTCCTCCCTGCCTTTCCATGGCTAGTGGTGGGTTTTTAGCACTCTTCACCTACACAGCAGAGCTAAGTCAGATACACGTAAGTGCTGAAAGGTGGGCAAAGTTAGCTCTGACACTGAGGCTAGAACAAGCCTAAACCACAGAGACCTCTCAAGATGCTGCACATTGTTCTGCAGTTTCTATTTCAAGGGGTAATGATATCCCGCCAAAAACGAAAAACCAAACACCTTCCTCATATCTACCCTAAACTGCCAGAATCCACTTGGATTTCCATTAGAAAAGAGAGCTATTCTCTTTTTCTCATCCAACAAACATTTATTGAGCACTGTGTTTCAGACTTTGTACCTGGAAGCACTAGGGGTTTAGGTCGTGATCCCAGAGTCCTGGGATCAAGTCCCCTGAGTCAGGCTCCCTGCTCTGCAGGGGACCTGCTTCTCCCTCTCCCCCTGCCTGGCCCTCCCTCCCCTTGCTTGTGCTCTGAACAAATGAATAAATAAAATCTTAAAAAAAAAAAAAATGAGTAAAGACCCAGACCTTACCCTTAAATATCTAAATGTCTTTGTTCCACCTCAGTTTTCTGCATTCTTCCAACATAGTGTTTTTGCCTTGCCCATTCCCTTCCAGAAAAGCTTTAATCATTCCTATTTGCTATATGTATCAAGTCAAAATCTCATGCTAAGCACTCAAGGTTCTACCATATTAACTTACCTAATCATCTTCCATTATTTCCGAAATAATGTTACAATTCTCACACATTCATGTGATGAAGATCTTTTTAAATTTTTATTCTTTTTAATTAGTTTATTTTTTTAAGTAGGCTCCACACCCAGCATGGAGCCCAATGCAGGGCTTGAATTCATGACATTGAGATCAAGACCTAAGCTGAAATCAAGAGCCAGACGCTTAACCAACTGAGACTCTGAGATGCCCTGAGGGCATTTTTTTTTTTTTTAAGGAGATCTAATTCCCAAGATGATGCTACAGCCATCCATCTGCTAAGATATGTATATTCCTACTTGATGTCTACCATCATCTTTCTTGTTCCAGCTGTGAAGCTTCTCCAGCTCCAAGCTCTTGGACCCCCCACCTGCACCCACTGCAGGCCACGAAGGCAAACGTTCTGCTGCCCTGCACTCCATCCATACTGTGATGGAGCAGGAACACTCTGAGCCTGCCCAGAACCACCAAGGCACTTCCTACAGCTCTTCTAACCTGTTGCCCCAAACCATGCTGGCCCTGGCTTCTCTGTAAGATCTCCTACCTCCTGGGCGTGATTTCCTGGAAAGCAGGATACCCAAAATGCAAAGTCCCAAGACTGTTTGGTGGTATACCTGTGACTCAAGATTGAAAATTCAAATACGAAACCCCAAACTGGAACACTGTTATTCTATCGTTCTGCATATTGTAGCAAACCGACCCTACAAGACGGAACACAAGAACTTCACTACTGCTTAAGGGGCGTCTGGGTGGCTCAGTGGGTTAAGCCTCTGCCTTTGGCTCAGGTCATGATTTCAGGGTCCTAGGATCGAGCCCTGCATCGGGCTCCTTGCTCTGTGGGGGGCCTGCTTCCCCCTCTCTCTCTGCCTATTTGCCTATTTGTGACCTCTCTGTGTCAAATAAATATATAAAATCTTTAAAAACAAAAACAAAAAAACTTCACTACAGCCTGAAAGGAAACAAGGCAAATTCAGCAGGAGTATGAAGCATAGTTATATTTCAAAATATAATTCCACTATACTTGATCTTAGCCAAAAGGCTGAGAAGCAATTATAATTCCACTAAATATGTAGAAAATTCTGTTTGTTTCTGCATTGGTAAATTAGGAAGAGGTTCTGCTCCATCGTGGTCAGTTTGGCTATCTCCAGTCACCCTTCAATGATACTATTTAGTTTCTCCTGGAACTACAGATGTGCATTACTTGGTTGGGGAGGAATAGGTGGATATATTTAGAAACATTGAATAATTAAAATCACTTTCTACTTACCTTCTGCAAACACATCTTAATGATAGAGTTCCCTTCAATTCCATTAAAGCACAGTTTTAATGAAATCTGTTATCTCAGCTTCTTTTAAGGAGATATGTTCCCAGTAATTCTATTTTAAGGAGGGCTATCTTTTCTTTCCAGTGCTATTGAGAACACACACACACACACACACACACACACACACACAATTTGCTATAATATCTCCAAAAAGAAATGAAGAAATAGTAAAAGAAAGGGAGTTGGGTAACGAAGGACACCCAAGGGAAGCCACTAGCTCTTTTCCAGGCCTCAGAATAACACAGCATAAACACACCTTTCTTGCAGTATAATATTTAAATAACCTAAAACATTCCCAATTCACCTTTAGGAGCAACTCCTTGGACTTGTGGCCAGGGTCCCAACATCTGATGGACTCCCCTGCCCAAGGAGCACTAAGGTCACACCTCTACAATACTCTTTCTTGCCATAGTCTCAGCTCAAGAGACTGAGACTGACTGATGTAAACTGTTGCTTACCTTCTGAGAAACACACTGACAGGAAACCACAATGGCCTATTAACACACCAATGATGTGCATCATCTCCATTTCTTCATGTACAAGTTCTTGTTCGCTAAGGGACACTGTCCTAATGATTTGTCAGCCTGTGGTGGAACCTCCTGGAGGTGGAAAGAGAAGTCTAAGGGGATGTGGAGATCAGAGTTACACAACCCAACACACAGCTTACTGATGGTGATAGAAACTTCTGGGTTCTATCACTGCATATAATCATTTCATGCAATTTGTCCAGGTCCCCGATTCCCTTTGGACTTTGAAATCTGCTAAAAGTTTATGAGAAATAGATAGTGATAGCCTTTTTTTCCTTACAGCTTGGCTTAGAAATTCCCGGGAGATGTTACTTGGTATTAGTGGAGGTATTGGCAGCAACAACGGTGGTAGTAACAGCAGTAAAAAGAACACCTTTTACTATTTTATAAAATGAGCACAAGAGATTCTTTTATCAGATCTGAGATACATCTATCTACAATAATCTTCTACAAAGAAGCAAAAGCTCAAAAAGAGAGTAAGTGACTTGTCTGAAATTACCCCCCCATCAGTAAAGGTCAGGGTCAGAATTCAAACCCAGACACTGGGACTCTAATACCCTAGGTGTTCCCTTGATTCTCCTATAATATGTAGAACCAGAATATTAAAAAAAAAAAATTATCTCAGTCTCTGATTGAATATACAGTCTGTTTAAAAAAAAAAAAAAGTAAGGCTGTTGCTTCATTAATATTTTGCCTGTGAAAGCACCACTCAGTAAATGACCCCACACCATCTAGCATTCGATTCTTGGTATCAGAAAACTCTGGCACAGAAGTTAGCATTAGACCCAGAAAACCCTCACATGAGTTACCATTTTTTCCATTTCATATTCAGCGAGATTCAGATTTCTTTAACAAACATCTATGCAGCACCACCAATGAGTAAAGCAGAGTATTAAGTGCCAACACATACACCTTCTTACTTAATCATATTGGTGGATATGGTATGCTGCATTTTTGCCATTTGCCCAAAGTGGCAACAAAGAAAAAATAATACATTTATTCATCAAATAATTTATTTATTTAGCCAATATTATGTACCTGGCACCATGCTGGGCCCTGGAAATGCAGCAATGAAACAAGAGACCACAACTCCGCTCAACCAAGGTGTAAGTCAAGAGAGATGCACAGTAAAGACGTCAGATCATGCTAAGTGCCAGGAAGAAAAACTACCCAACACAGGGATAAATATTGAGTGGTGGTGGTAAGGGTGACGCCATTTTATAGGAAAGGGCTCCCTCTTTATGATATGTAAGCAGAAACATGAAGGCAGTAAAGAAGCGGATCTCTAGAGGAAGCACATTCCAGTCCAAGATGCATTTATTGGAAAGCACTAACTTTGTGCCAGTAGTGGGCTGAGTACCGCACACGTAAGGATTACTGTGGAAGGTCCTGACCCACCAGGACCTTTCAGTCTACTTGTGGAGACACATCAAATAAAGTATAGTATACATATTATTATTATATGGCCAGGGCATTATAAGTAGGGCCAAGAATAGTGTGAGGCAAGTAAAGAACTTCATTTTAAATGAAGACAGGATAAGTAATTGGCTTTTCCTGTTGCCTGGTTCCAGTCCTGCTCTGCATGGCAGCCATTATGAGCATTTGTTTTTTACCCAGTTATCTGATGGTCCTGGGCTTGATAGTATCTAAGTCTTAACGAATAGTGGGACATAGCCAAGTTCAGTGCTTTGCCAGAGGCATAGAGCCAGGAAGTGCAGAACAAGGATTTAAATACACATTTCGACATTCAAGACTGTGGTTACCTACCTGATCAGAATCTCCTGAAGTGTGTTTGCAGAATAGTAAATCCACAGGATATTAATAGGTTTAACTGGAAAAAATGGATTTAGCAATCAAGTAAGTTTTGTGAATATTCAGCATATAAAATTCTTAATAGGTTTCTTTATTGCAGGACTTTTCAGAGCCTTCATGAATCTCCAGAAAAGAAATACGGTATACAGAATTTCGCGGGGGGGGGGGGGGGGGGGGGGGGTGGAAAAAGAGAGGTGCCCGCGGGGGGGTGGATTTAAACCAAAGATTTAGCCTTCTCCCTTAAGCCAATATAATTAAAGCAAACAGCAAGTAACACCAAGACTAGTATTTCTTCCTTCCCAAAGACAACAGAGGGGCAAGGTCTGCAACTGAAGACCAATACAGATGTCACTTACTGTACATGTTCTATACGCCAGCACTTTACACATACATACATATAGTGTATATTATGCAATATACATGCATAGAGGTGGGTATATATATGCGTATGTATATGATTTCAACTTCATAAGCACCCTGAAAAATAGTTGTAATTTCTCTTTTGCAGTAGAGGGAAACTGAAGGGCCTAAAGAATCTTAATCATTAGCCAAAATTCATGTGGCTCGTGAGTAGCAGACTCTGGATTTAGGGGCAGACTCGGACTCCAGAGCCTGTGCTCCTGACCCCTCCACCACGCTGGCGTGCTGAAGTCTCAGCAGTGTGCAAAGTTGCACCGAAGCTGGCTCAGTGTACCTCTGGTGGACTCGGGGATTTGAATAATAAATCAGAACAGTATTAATTCCAAGTGATTTGGGAAATAAGCCCGTAGAACAAAATGAACTATGACTATGCTTAATTCTGGGTTTGGTTTGGTTGTTTGTTTTCTGAGTCTAGTGTGTATCCAACTATCTTGCAGATTTTTAGTAATTATGAAAAAAATCTTTCATTCCCTAAGGTTTTTTCCATAGGCCGTTCTAGCTTACCTTGCCCCCCCCACCCCACTCAGTAGAGACTGAGTGCAAGAATCCTCTGTACCTTGAGTCCAAGAGGGTCAGAATTCAGGGTTAGACCAGCCTCACCAAACAAACATGCAACCAGAGACCAGCATGGCAGCAGGGCTGGTGCCCAGCCACAAACACTTGACCCAGTCAAATTTCTTCCATGCTCACAGGGGCTGACCTATTCGTTTGAACTCTATGAGCAACATGCATAAAAATACAAGATGAATATGGAAGGGAGACCCAGGTGGCAGATTCCGTGTGTTATTTTTAGTCAGACCGCCAAAATCTCTTCACCCTCATAAATAGAACGTATCTGGACTCAGCCTTATTCCTTTGGAGAAGCTGATTAAATAAGAAAGGAGTTTTGCCACTAATAGGCAATGCCCAGTGAAAATGAGGCTCTTGTGGCTCATCTCAAAAGGAAAAGCTACAAGAAAGCACTGAATTTGCAAAGAACTGAACCTCATAAATTGTGCACAAAAAGGTTTTGAAGATTCAGATAAAAAGCTCAGTTGCAGCACAACCATCTGTTATTTCTCCCTAAAAGAAGATAGCTAGTAGTTTATAAAAGCAATAAAACAGTTCCAGAGCTCAAAGGCAATAGCAAGGACTTCCAGTTACAAACCAGGGAACACGGAGACTGATGTCCAGCTGAGTATGCTTCCCTTACCCCTCACCTCCTCTCCAGACAGAAACAAAGATTCTTCTAGTAACTGGTATCTGATCCACTCTTTTCTTCCTCCCTCAAAAAGATGATGACTGGACATCAAACCGGCCTTCCCTCTTTTCTTCTGTCAACGTTCACAGCTTAATTCTTTTTATCTGACAATCTTTTCCATACACATTTATCATCTTTGACCTCTTCCTCATCACTGTGCCCCAGCCCCTTCCAATGCGTATCTAGTTTTCTTAGATTCTCTCCTCTCCTGTTTCAGTGGTGAGCCAAGAGTGGAGCCAAACCCTGACTGGTCAGTATGAAAAGGTAACGATATGCTTGGATCAAAAAGAAGCAAGTGTAACTGTGAACCAGAGGCGTGGACTCCTGAAGCTGAAACGCAGGTCCTCCTTAGCATCTCCCCTGAGCCTCTGCTCAGCTCCTTCACGTAGCATTACGTTTAAGAGTGTGGCCAAAGACTCGTACTGTTTGGACCACCATCCTGGCTCTAAGTTCACCAGATGGCTGGGTGAGGCATCTGACCTCCAGAGCCCTCAATTTCCTCAATGGTAAATTGTACATCATAATGTGCCTTCCTCACTCAGTTGCCAGGATTAAATGAAGGGATTCGTTTAAAGTGCATAATGCAATGCTTGATATATTTTTAAGTCCCAATTAATGTTATTTGTCATTATTAGCAGAAGCAGCACCTACGTTTTTCTCTAATTAAACTGTTCTTATTTGACCTTACCATCCTGTGGTAGTAATTACTGAGATCACAACTTTATTTTTCCTATTGTATTTTTAAAAATACACACTGGCATTGCTTGGCCAATGATCATGTCAAAGGAGGTGAAGCAAGTGGGAGAGTCGTGCTCCCTGGTCTGTCTCTGGTTCAGGAACTGACCATTAGCTTCATGGGCTCTTTCAAAGATCTGATTGTTGTCAGCTTGCCCAGAATGGATCCATAGCTAAGGGGCATAACTGAATTAATCAAACAAACTCAGGAAACATTTCTAGAACTGCAACACCTACGTTTTTTAATTGACAAAGATAAATGGAATCATGGCAGGGCGAGAACACTTGTGAGGCACGACCACAGAAGCCTCTACCTACAGGCAGACTTATATGAGAAGCCAAATTTTATAGCACTGGGTGTCATATGCAAACAATGAATCATGGAACACTACATCAAAAACTAATGAGGTACTGTATGGTGACTAACACAGTCAAAAAAATTTTTTTTGAATATGCAAAAAGACCCCAAACCACCTCCCACCCGGCCCCCCCAAACCCCCAAGAGACGTAGCTGATGTTAACTGTTTCACAGAAACTAACCTGAAGCATCTCTCTTCCCAAGGGGGCAGCCTCCTCAGCGTTCATTAGCTAAGCTCCCCGATCAAGCACAGAACCACCTTGGACTCCGCCCAGTGGCTGCTAGAGGCACTCCTTTCTTAGTTCTTTCAGGACTAAGACCATTCCATCTTCCGTCTTTCTTTTTTGGTTAACATCTTATAGGCCTGGGCCCTATATGGCTTTTTAAAGCTAGCTTCACGTATCTCTGCTCTGATCAATTTTATACTAACCTTGCAGTTGTACACACTGAGGGACATTTTCTTTCTCTCATTTACAAGCTTTCAGGATAAGCCTCAATGTACTGACAACATTCAGTCATTCCATTATATTACATGAAAAACAGGCATGTGGGAAGAGGGGCGCTGCTGAAGATGCAATAATGTATCACATTATTTTAAAAGAAAATTTAAATATATCGCATTATTTTAAAGGAAAATCTCAGGTTCCAAGTAAATGTCTTCACAAATTTATCTGGCACTTGCCCTCACCTCTTGCCTCTTTTCATAATATAGCATCATGCTAATTTCACCCTCAAGGAAAAGCACTTCTATTCCAACACGCTTCTTTTTAATGATAAAGGAGCTCCTTACAATTGTTCTGGCATCAATGTGGCTCCAAAAGGGTGATACTTGTGTTCCCCACATTTGCACTGAGGAGTCATTAATAACATGAGAAAATCTTTATTTTAAAGAGAAAAGTGAAAAAATTAAGCTTAAAAATAATACATTCAGAATGTAAGCAGTATAGTACAGGATTGAGCCATGCTGAGAAACTTCGTGCCTGAGACAGACTGACTCCCCTGCCATGTCCTAGAATAGATATACAAGCAATGTATCTTCTTGCCTCAGTTGCTTCATCTGTGCAATGGGAAGACTACTTATCTTATAGATTGTAATGAGGATTAAATGAGTTGGTATTAATAAAGCATATAGTACAGGGCCTGGCGCACACTAATCATTTAATAACTCTGAGCTTGTTATTATCTCCACCATTAAAATATGCCTGAAAAACCAGGAGGGAATATATCTAAATTGTGTTAGTATCTGCCACTGGAAAGTGAGACATGGACACCTGTTTTCTTCCTTTTTATAATGTCCTGTGTTTTCTCCAAATTTTGTGTAATAACCATAGATTAGATATCAGAACAAGAATAAGCTTTCAAAATGAAAACAAAACAAAACAAAACAAGGAACATGACTTTTTTAGGTGGTGACTCTTAGTCTTAAATAATATTTGTTCAAAAATCCCTTTAATAATACCATTTGAACTCGCTGCCATGACAAACTGTCAAACAGTGGCTTAAAATGCCATAAATTTGCTATCTTTTGGCTCCACAGGTCTGAAGTCTGACATAGATCTCACTGCACTAAATTCAAGGTGTGGACAGGGTCACATTCCTCTCAGGAGACTGGACAGCACTGATTTAGACTTATTTGTCCAATGTGGTAGCCATTAGCCACATACAGCTATCTAAATTTAAATGACTCAAAATGGAGTAAAAGGACAAATCCAGTTCCTCCATCACCCTAGCCCCATTTCAAGTGTGCAACAGGCACGTGTGGCTACTGTCTTCTTATCAGATGGCAACAACAGAAAACATTCCCATTGCCGCACAAAGCTCTACTGGACAGAACAGACCCAGAGGTGAGACTTGTCCCATCCTCCTGACTGGTTGTCCTCCTTGAGCCCTGATGGCCAGCACTGTCTTTCCAAACACAGACTGGCTCACATTCATTCCCTGCTTTAAAATTTTCTTTGGTCTTGGGGTGCCTGGGTGGCTGCTCAGTGGGTTAAATCCTCTGCCTTCGGCTCAGGTCATGATCCCAGGTCCTGAGATCAAGCCCCACATCGGGCTCTCTGCTTAGCCCGAAGCCTGCTTCCTCCTCTCTTTCCGCCTGCCTCTCTGCCTACTTGTGATCAAATAAATAAATTAAATCTTAAAAAAAAAAAAAAAAAAATTTTTTTCCCTTTGGTCTCTATTGCCTATAACAGATTTTTTTCCCCAACATTTCAAGTTATAAAACCTTAATCCCAACTGTATCTTCTCTATAAATCAGAAAATGTAGCTGCCCCAGTTGAACATGGAGACCCCCCACCCCCCACGCACCCCATCCCAGGCCTGGGATGCTCTGAGGAAGCCAAACAAGGATAAAACAAAAACACCTCAGCATGGTGTCAAAAAACCCTTCATCTAAATCCAGCCTGTCTGCTCCTCCCCAGAGGGCCTCCTGCAAGCTGCTCACTTTCACTCCTTTTTAAGTTCCTCCACGAATTCCTCTACACTGTGGTGTCCTTTCCTCCGTTCTATCAGCAAGATTCCTCTTCAACCTTCAACCTCCAATTTTGTCATCATCACTGAAGAAAGCTCCTGTTGGAAAAGCATCGTCAGGGTCCCCTAGGCCTTTGAAAGAGGACAGATGCTTTTCATCTGAGAGCAAACTCCCAGTTTTAGAGGATGTTTCTGTGAAACCCAAAACTATATGCATAATTCTATGGGGGGGGGGCATTTGGATGGCAGATGCTCCCTGGTTTCCGACAATTATCAATTGGTCCATGACCCTAAAAGTTTAAGACCACTGCCAGAGAATATCAGGATTCAAACAGGACTCCTTTCAGCACTGTATACTTCTTCTAATCTTGGTTTCCAAATATACTGTATTTTTAATTTCCTTGCACCAATATATGACAATACATTTAATTCATCAGTTCTACAGTCTTCTCTACAGGTTAGAAGCACCTGTCCACTCTTCTTCACTCTTTCATCATCTAGAACGCCGGGCCCTCCTACACACACTCTCTGAAAGAAAAGAAGGTGAGGCAGGGCACATCCTGGAACTAGGAAAATGGCTCTACCATTATCAGTTCACACTGCGTACCTTCTGGAAGGAATTCTTACTAGCATCTACAGAGCTCCTACATGGGCCAGGTGCATTACTAAGTAGTTTACACACAGTACCCTAATGAAGACTCATACCCTTTGAGAACCAAGTATTATCCCAGTTTTTACAGATGAGAAAACAGCTAGTGAATGGTACAATGGGATCAAAGCCCAGGCCCATGGGTGAGTGGGTACTGAGATCACTGTGTTCTGGTAGTGTTCCTAGTTCTACCTGAATGATTCCTGCAAAGATCTCACCTAAAGTGTGGTTTGTGATTATCTAATCTGGAGGTCAGGCAGAAAACTGTGAAGATTTGAGCCTAAATATGAGAAGTGTTCCCTTTAAAAATGGAGGCCAACGCCAACATTAGCTAATGACTATATTTTTGATCAAAATACATTAGGATTCTATAGATAATGTTGTCACTCTCTAGCTATATAATGTTGGGGATGGTCCCTAAATTCTTTGGCCATAATGTCCTGATCTGTAAAATGGGGATTGGAGAAATACTTGGGTTCTTGGAGAAAAAGTTAAATAACATAGACAACATGTTTAGTGTGGTTCTAAGCACTTAGTAATGATTAAATACATATTAGTAATGACGGTTATTATTGCTGCTGGAAAACAGGTGGGATTCAGTGTTCCGACTGATTAGTCTCCCTAAATGAGCCAAGAGAGCTGAGATGAAAGTAGTTAGACCACCTAACCCCTCTGCTTCTATACAAGAAGGAGATGAGTCAGAAGAGGAAGACCCTTGCTTTAGATGTAAGAGCTTTATGGGAGAGTGACCAATGATGAGATTGTTTTTCTCTGACAACCAGGAGTTTGTGGGCAGGAGGCAGATGGGACCATAAAGCATGTGAGTCCCCAAACAGATTAGAGTTGCTACAGCTGGCTTTACACCCACTGGACTGGATCCCAGATCCAGCTCAGCTTGTCCAGCTCTCCCCAGCACTAGATACATGGGAACCCAACCAGCTAAACCTCTGTTCCACAAGGAAACACCAACACTGGGTCTGATGTCACCATATCCATCCCAGGAAAACTTCCATCCTGGGGCTGGGAAAGGATAAAGGCTGAGTGACAAACAAATGTCTACTCTTTCCCTTGGGAACATGAACCCAACAAACGGTCTCACTTTCTGGTTTTAGGTGTGTGGCATTAAAGAAAGTTTAATGCAGAAGCACTGTACAGGCTAAGAGAAACTAAAGCGTGTGGCTTTAACCTGTAAAACCAGTCCATAAAAGACATTTTACAACTTCTGAGTTAAAACGAGGCTGTCCTGAAACTTCGAATGAAGACTTTTCCATACTTACATTCATGCTTGGCATTTGAAAGCAGTACTTAGTCATGAAACACACCTTCCATTTCACCACACTGTCTCCCCAACTGTCTACTCACTGTTCTAAAAACATACTGAACTCCTTCCTGACTCCTAGATTTAGCCCATGGTTGCTCCCTTCCCCACCTGGAATATTCTTCCTCCTTTTCACATATTTACAACTTCCCCAACCTTCACATTTTATCCCAATTCCCATCTTATGTTTAATGTTAAGACTTCCCCCATTCCTGTCATCTCCAGTCACCTTGCTCATACTTGTATATATTCCACAAATACTGAATAGACTCTGTCTGCCAGGCAGGGTGTGATGCACTAGAGATACAAGAGTGAACAAAACAGACAAGTGGTAAAAGAAGACAGAGCAAAAAAGCCTAGAAAACTAAAAGGGAGATTTCCATAGCAAAAGGTAATATTGTAAGATTTTAATCTAGGAAGGACTATCAGAATGAAAAATGATCTCACCAGGTTCCCTGGGAGCAGGGGTGATTCAGGATTGGGTCAGATTTCAGGGTAGAATGTCCTTGAAAAAGAATCAAAGTTTGAGAATGTAGTTACTAATGCCCAGTGAAAAGAGGACAGAAATAAACCATGAGTTTTCATGAACACACACACTTCACATGGGTAAGTCTAGAGCTCACGTAAAGCCTTTCTTGTCTTCTTGAGACTTGGCACCATTAAAGATATACATGCCTAACCTTGCCTTCTTTATAAAATGGACAGGTGCTTTAGGGTTCTGGTAGCTACGGTTCTTTCAGTAAACCCTCTCAGTACTAACAATACTTTATCTTCAAACAGCATGGAGTGAATTTTGAAGTGTTTTATTCCGATGATGTCCCTTCAAAGATATCCAGTTATTAAGTTTCTCTCAGGTCATTTTCAGACTCAAGTCGATCACCCGTAGACGGAAGTGAGGACAGCACAGTTGGAAAGAGGTCTAAAGCTGTTATTGTAGACAAACGGCTAGTTACAAGTGCCAGTAAGGGAGAGCTTTTCCATTCATCTTTCCCTGCATACCCTGGTTTGTCACCACAGCACTCATGTCCCTAATCTGATTAGCTAGAGGGGTGTCCAGAAATCCCTTAGCTACAATAGTCACTTGCAAAATCCAAAGACATCAAAACAATGATTAATAAAATATATCTATAAGCGTGTTTATAGTCACAGGGGGTTAAGAGGGAAATGAAACAGCAGCTATTGCAAGCTCCTTTCCCCCGGAATTCATAATTTATTTACCTTGTCTGTCCTGCTCCCGGTGTGGCTGCAATCAGTTGCATTCAGTGTCAGCTCCTCGTACAACAGTCTACTGTGCCTGCATTTCTAGCTCTACAAGCTAAAAGGTCTACAAATACTTTTTTTAAAATGTCACCATGTACATTTTAGTTATCCAGGTGAAATCTAATTGCTAGTAGAAAATGAACTAACCCCACCCTCCACCAAAAGTATATTTAAATAAAAGTGTATTAGTCAGGGTAGGCCAACTGGTGAAAGAACACCAAAACCTCAATGACTTCACATAACGAACATTTATTTCTCATTTATGCCAAGTCCAGTGGGGATACCCCGATCTGGCAGCCCTCCTCGGTGGCACTCCTATAAGTTACAAACTCAAGGATTCTGTTTCCTTCCAACTTCTGGTGCCTGCATCTGCAACATGTAACATGGCCCCAGAATTTCCAAGAACTAACAGTGAGAGAGTACTGGGCATGACCGATCAGACACTTATGAACTTCTGGGCATGATCTATCAGATACTTATGAATTTCTGGGCATTATCGATCAGACACTTACAAACTTCTTCCAAAATTGCACACATGATTTAGGCTCACATTCCATTAACCAGAAAGAGCCACATGATCTCAAGTTAGACACAAGAGCCTTGGGAAATAAATGTAAATCCCGGTGAATGGCACTTTCTAAGTCTACATCAGGGACGGAGAACCAGGCTGGTGATCAGCTAGCTATCTCTGGCCTGTGGACCAAAGCAGACATATATAAAAAAATCCACATGATCTCCTACCAGATGTCAACTCCTACTGATCCTAAAGCAGATATCGATGCACAGCTCCTAAGTGAGGGATCCCAGTGAGACGGCACAAGGTACAAGCTTCAACACAGAAGCTTGGGAAATAGACCTAGATTCAAATCCCAGCCCATCACTTCGCAGCGGTGTGACCTTGTGCAGATAACTTAACTCTATCTATGTCTCATCAGGACAATGGAGACAGCAGCAATATTTTATTTGTAGGGTTGTTATGAGGACAATGAACATAAAGACCATGTGGATTAGAACAAAAAGAAGCTTGCTATAGCAAGGAGTTGATAGACTTCATCCCTTACATTTAGCAGAGATGCAAAGATAGGCAGGGAGTGAGAGAGGTTTAGAAGGAGAAAAAGAGAAGGCTTCAGGTAGATTTGGCTGGAGGTTGCTGGCATGGGGAGGCTGGAGGCGAACTAACCAGAAGAAGATATTTACTGATTCGTTTGAGAAGCACATTTGACTGTCTCTGGGCGATCTTGAATTGAAAGTGGGGGCAAAAACAGGAGATCTGGCAGTCACTGACCAAGTCCTGACTTTAGAGAGCCAACTGCCTAGGAGGCTGTGGGTCACGATTCCATCGTTATATGTGGTCTGGCCACTGTCCCTTTGCATGTTCAATCTCTTGTCAGCTATTATTCTTCCAAAGCAGACAGGAGGCCTACTCTTCTTTCACACTAACAGAGATAATCTGCCGGGTCTATATGCTTCCAGAAAAATCAGATTTTTTTATGTGAGAACCCTAGGATAAAGGGTGAGGAAAATATGGGAAAAAAACTAAAAAAATATGGGATAAAGAACTAAGGTATAAAGGGTGAGGAAAATATGGGAAACTAGCTTTATGTTCTCCACTCTCTGGCAAAGCCAGGTCTACGGTTCCACTGCCGGTGCACAGCAAACCTCTCTGTAGCCAGGTGAAGCCATTATTACAGGGCGGTCATGGGCTCCACAGAGCCATGAATGGATGGGGTTTCCAGGAGGCTGGAGAGCCGAGGGCAAGGGGACACAGCTCAGAAAGGCCTTCACACTGACTGCCTTTCTCCCCCAGTGAGGATGGAACCCTCTGACAGGAACTTACAATAACCAGCAGAGCCTAGAGTTTGCAGGTATCCCCCTAAAATAGTGGGGCAGGGAGATTTTATGGATGGTGTAAATTCTTTCTGAATGGAAATGAAAGACATTATAGGAAGTAACTCTGACCCAGCACAAAATTAAGCTTCTTGACTTCTGCAAGACCTTACCTGAAGTGGACAGTGTTACTGGATGCGACTTACCCCTCCCAGGCAGCCCAGGAGAGATTCCTGGGAGGCAGTGAAGCTGCTGGAAGATAGCCTGCAGCTATTCAGACTCTAGGGACTGGGGATTTTTTATCATTAATACAGAGACCTGCAACTATGCAAGTGCTCTGGTCTGACCACAGGTGGTGGGTGCCCAGGCTCAGTCACAAACCTTAAAAACGGCATGAAGTGCATTTAAAGCCAGCCAGCAGGACATGAGGCAGATGCAAACGGATGTCTTAGAGGTATAAAGAGTTGAAAAATGAGTGAAGAAAGGAGCTGGAAAAGCTAACTTCATGCTAATACCACCGTCCAAAAACTGAGTGGGTCTCTCTGGGGTTGAAAAGAGGGAAGGGAGTTTGTTACTTCTCAGTCCCTGGAAACACACCTAACAGATACTATTTTTGAAATGTTAATTGACACCCTTCCCCAATCCCCAAGAGTTTCCTTTTTCCTTTTAACCCTTTCTTCTATGTTTCCTTCCTAGCCAAGATGCCTTTGCTCACTGCCTCAGGTCAGGGAAGGGAGGAACACAGAGAAAAATGGAGCCCTTTCTTACATTTGCATTCCAAAAGCCCAGAATCTTCAGGGAAAGAGAGGGGGTAAAACACAAACAAACAAATATCACCCACCACACTAGACAACAAAGCCCTCTTCTGAGGCAAAAGCTCATGACAGACACAGACATCTGTGGACAGTTGTGCATCCCTTACCTGCAGGCAAGAACCAAGTCTGCCTTTGCAGATGGTCCCAGTTGCCCTGGAACAACGTGAACACGCTGTGTCTCAGGGTGCCATGTGCTGCCCGCTTCAGGAACCCCAACAGCACCACTCGTGGGCACAGTGCAGCCCAGTCAGAGAAGAGCTCACTCAGACCCCACTTTGCTCAGCCCAAGAGAAAACTCTCTCCCACTACTAACTTATGAGGTCCTGGATGTTGTAAGCTCCAGGGATTAAAGGGTGGAGAGTGGAACCCTAAACACCCAGCAAGACTGTTGGTGCTGAAAGAAAAGGTTATACTCTGACTCCCTCTGACCCAGGAGAATAGAAAACACTTGGTGATTACATACAGGCTTGAACAATCACTTGGCACAGAGGTATGCAGAAGGCATCTCATTAGGGGTCTTTATCAGGGTTCTCTAGAGAAACAGAATCAGTACAGCATGAGAGACAGAGAACATGTAAGTGTATGTGCATGTGTCTGTAATATAAGGATTTATTATAAAGAACTGGTTCACACTATTACGGAGACTGACAAGTCCCAACATTTGCAGGGTTGGTATATAGTTCCTGCCCAAAGGTTAGCAGTCTATCTTCTGAAACATTAATATCATTCAGAAATACCCTCACAGATACACCCCGAGTAATGTCTGATAATTATCTTGGCACCCGCAGTCACAAAGTCAAGTAGACACATATCACCAACACAAGATCTCCATGTTGTGACATTTAAGGCCATTTCTAAAACTTAGATCCTAGGGGCGTTGCATCAAGGCATCAGGAGCTTAAAAAGAAAAGGCAGCGATGGGATTTGTTAAAGCTTATGCCCAATCTTTTTTTTTTTTAAGATTTTATTTATTTATTTGACAGACAGAGGATCACAAGAAGGCAGAGAGTCGGGGGATGGGGAGCAGGCTCCCCACTGAGCAGGGAGACCAATGCAGGGCTCGATCCCAGAACCCTGAGATCATGACCCAGCCAAAGGCGGAGGCCCAACCCACTGAGCCACCCAGGTGCCCCGGCTTAGGCCCAGTCTTGCTGGGGGTTGAAGTTTCTTGCAAGGAATGTTTCAGTGTAGCCAGTCTGTGTCTGGGTCCAGTGTAGCACCCAGGCATGGCACAGTTTTATTGTTAAATTATCATCCACCGTACAGCATAAAACAAGCTTTTTAGAGACAAGAACGGCAAAACTTTCCAAGGCTATACAAATCGTGCTTCTTCCATATTTTCTGCTATGCCAATAAGGGTTTGGTCCTAGTTAAGTCAGTACAATGTAGTGATTAAAATGTGTTCCAGACACAAAGGCCCAAAGGCCCAGGTTCAAACCCAGGCTCTGCTTAGACCTACACAATGACCTTTGGTAAATTATTTAATTCTTTGAACCTCCATTCTCACATCTGTAAATGTGGGGATGACACGGCTTATCCTCATTAAATCACGGGATGCCAGTAAATGACTTAGCTCAAATACTTAATCTACATAGTAAATGATTATTATAACTTAGAGTTCTTTGAAATGTGCTAGTATCACCCTGAAGTCTTTTGAAAAATACTTACTTCACTCTTCCTTTCTCTTTCTCTTCCACTCCACACCTTGGTCACAACAAAACTACCACTGATTTTTGAGGTTAACAGAGACATTGCTGGTAGAATACTGAGTGATAATTTCCTCAGAAACCCAGGAACTCCATTCAAGGGCAGGCCTTTGACTTGAGGCCAGAAAGCTGGAAACCAGAAAACAAAGATAAATAATCCGATTTCCTCCTTCAAATTAAAGCTTTGTGTGCAGGCATGTGCACCAGAAAATACTGACTTAATCATAAGCATTCAATTAAGATTAGAAGTAGTAAAATACAGCATCAGAACTATGGGACGCACAGTAATCAAGAAGTTATTTCCAAAAAAACCCAACCTCATGACAATGCTCAATATTGCTGATGTGTGGATATAAGCAATTCCAGAAGGAAAGATAATTATACTATTCGACAGTAATGCAAATTTTCTCTCCCTATGTCACTTTATCTCTAGCTGTGAGGCCAGAATTTTCCAGAGAGAAGACACTCAGGAAGATTCTGCCTTGCCTACTACTACACTTGATCTTAGTCAAAAGACCAAAAAGAGATAACTATTTCTAAAGATATACTTCTTAATAAATTTTTTTACGCAAAGTTCAAGTTACATAAAGAAAGTAGGGTTAGCTACAGTTTGCTAAAATTACATTGTCTTAAACCTATACTGGCTTTAAGCAATGGCTTCAAGAGTCAAAAAATTTTGAAAGGGTAAAATACCAACTATTTTCTTTAGAGAGAGTTTGTGGATATAATAAATGGAGGAAGATGCTATTTGACTAAATATAATGACAGATTCCACATGCTGTGTCAATGTGGATTCCACAAAGAAATAACACCTTTTGTGCACAAGGAGTTTAAAAGGAGTTCAAAATACTGTGTGAAAGAAGTTACACAAAAAAGAGCATATACTATATGCTCCAATTAACACAAAATTCTAGAAAATGCAAATCAGTAATCTCTAATGACAAAAAGCAAATCAGAGAGGTCTCCTGGCAAGGGAATAAAGGGCACCACGGGCACTAAGCACCATGACATATGCGCACTAGAAAACTTCTGGAGGTGATGGAAATGTTTCGTTTTCTAGATGTGGTGATGGTTTCACAGGCGTGTATGTTATGCCTAATCTAACTCCTACACTTCAAACATATGCAGGTTATTGTTCTCTAGCTAAACATAAAGACCAAAAAAAAACAGAGAATTATGATATGAGCAGGCACCGTAGCAAGTAGATGCTCCAAAAACGTTGAATATATAGGACTCTCCTGGGCAGAGTCTGCCTACTTCTACTGGTTCTGTGTTCTGTGACTGTTGTATGTGTCCCATATACTGGATATAAATGTGTATTCTCTGTATGTTGTAATTAAGGGATTTGGATGATCCATGTTCATTAGTCTTTACCATACAGTTTCTGATTTCTATGTTCATTGTGTCATATTTTCCTCTATGACTGTTTCTTCCTCTATCCCGTATTTCTTTCTCTTCTTCACAAAATGCATTACAACTGCTGCTAATAGCATCTTCATCTCCCTCTGAGGAATGGCTAAAACTCTTCTTCAGCCTGTGAATCAAGAGTTGCCTTTATATTTCTACCTGAGTGGTGAGAATGTAAGTGCAAACCATGGACAGGCATCTGGCCCTGCTGAGGGGAGACCTACCTAAAATGGAGCCATCACAGAGGAGAAATGGAGCAATAAGGATCATGTGAATCCCCAAGTCCAGATGGGCTTGTGGTTAGGCCTGTCTCTGCACTTGCAGTTCCGTGACCAATTTCACTTTTCAGGAAGCCAATGTCACCTGGATGTTCTATCTTCCGCCATGTGTCCCCTATGTCCCCCGCAAAAGACCAGTGCCATCTGCGAGAAAGCATCATTTGGTGGTCTGTCCATCAGGGAAAGATGCATGGGAAAGTTTAAGTGTAAAGAGGACCTGAAACCACTAAGTGGGCTTCCATAACTATGAACGTTGGCGTCTCCAGACAAGTTGACAAGCCGGAGGAAGCTCACAGGCATGGTCCCCTCTACTAAACATGTCTGAAATCAATCTCAGGCAAGATGTGCACAGGAAGCAAAATAAGTGCTACCAGCTGCGTGACTTTAGCCATATTTCTGGAGCTAAGTCTCACTTCCCTCATTTTAAAAGGGGACTACCGTACGCTCTGCTTCTTGGTTTTCTAAGACAATTACATTGAGCTATACACTTCAGTCCTTAGTTCAAGGCCTGGAACAGAGTAGGCCTCAAGAACTACTGTTTGTTATATTACTGTCACTAAGACGTCATTAATATTCATCTACACCACAAAGCCATTATGGTTCTCTCCCTTCTCCTCCTTGACCCAAATCCTGTGCCTTCTTCAAGCCCCACCTCCTCCTCCAAGAAAATCTTCCTGGATTACTTCAATATATAATGCATGGATTATTTTCTTATCTGAATTTCCAAACCATTTATTTTGCACATGTGTCTGATAGCGCACCATACTATGTCATAAACTGAATTCCCAGTACTGGGCTAAAGCCAGTTCATTTCAGCTTGTAAGAACCAAGTGTTAAATTTTCAGGGATTCTGAGAGGGGGTTGTTAAACACAGCCATTTTTGAAAATTCAATTTCATAAAAGTATAATTAAGTAAGTTGTATTAAAAACAAAGGTACTACACTCAAAGCACAACACTTCCCAACTGGTTATAACACATTTTACCATCATCTGTGTTCCTGAGGTTACTTAGGTCTGTGATGTATGTGGGGAGGAAGTACTATAAAATGGAGGATTACCACACATCTCCTTCCAACTCCACATGCAGTGACATCGTGTGGGTAGCACGCAATCAGTCACGGTGGGAGAATTTACACCACAGGAATCAGCAAACGCCAATCAGAGCTCTCTCTCCGCTCCCAGCCCACTGAGACAACTGTTCAACATTTACTGGCATACCACTGGTTTCAACTTTCTCTATTTGTCAAGTGCTCTGAGTTCATTAGCTCTTTGACAACAGGAATGTTTCACATTTCTCTTTGTTCTCTGTGTTGCTCAACATAGCATTCCAGACACAGTAGGCGTTAAACATTTTGCCACTTATTAGAAGCCTAGAAAGAGGCAATCACTGCACAAAGACTACTATGGCTACATCTATGTGACCTAATGTGTTTAAAAATACACCCTACACAAAAACCTTGTAGTTCTACCACTGCTTGAGTTGTAAACAATGAGGAAAAGGCCAAACATGAAAGCAGAGTAAAAATATTATAATGGGACAAAGTAAATGTGCACTGACACACTCCTACCCCGTAACAAAGAGTGAGATCGCTCAAACTCATGTCATAGGGAATGGTCAAAAAAAATCAGTAATGCTCCTCTTAGAGAGCGGAGAAATTGTAGGTGCACAGAGGGTAATAAAAATGTCTTCAAACAGCTGAAAGGCTATCACAAAAGAAAAAGATTGGATATTTTCTGTATTGCACTAGACAATAATACCAGAATCAGTGTTTAGATGTTACAGAGGCACATTTTGATATGATGAGGAAGAACTGTCCTACAGAGACAACTCAAGACGGATGGAAGGAGAAGGGATGAATTCCCGCTCCAGGGATACCTGAACACGTGGACTGATCACAGGGCTTGGCACACAGTAATAACTCACGAATGAATAAGTTAATGGGCCAGCAGTGGTTCTCAACTGGAGGCCACTACTGTTCCCTAGGGAGTAACTGAAAATTCACTGAGTCACTTAGTGAAGGGGCAGGAGAGCAAGGCAAGAGATGTCCCCACACAACAAAGAATTCTATTGCCCAAAATGAAAACTGTGCTCCCACTGACACCTAGCATCTTAGGCAAATCCTGAAGGGGATGTTTTAAAGAATCATGCAGCAAGTGCTTGTCGGGCAACTAAGTTTCAAGCACCCTACTGATCTTTAGGGCTAGTTGCACAAACTGAAGCTTCTTCTTACAAGAGGCTCAAGACTAATGGAGGGAGATGAGGAAGTAAATGCCCAGTTTCAAGAGTGATACATGGCTAATCTAAAAATGTGACTGGGTACTGAAGGAGCAGAGAGTTCTTCTCACTCTTGTAGGACAGGGTCATTTAAAGGGTGGGGAAGGCCTCTGAGAAGTACTGGTGCCTTCAAGTTGGGTTTTCTAGAATGTGCACAGGAGCCCACAACTTGGAAGAAGGAATTCCAGGTGGAGAAAATAGTATGTATATAGGAACAGCAATGTGAGAGAACAAGGCACTAGAAGTCTGGTGCCATTAAAAAGATTTTGTTTTTTGCAACAGTTACATTTGGGCACCTGCTATGTTTTTTAAACATTTCCCTCAGATGGCACTGCAAGAACCTAAGCATGGCTTGCGTGAAGGTTGAGTACCAGAACTGTTGCGAAAAAAGACTGGGTGCTTGGGAAATGTCCCTTCCAACCCTGAGGATCTTTGAAACTTTCCTGATGTAAGAGAGGAGAGCTATTATTACCAGGATACCCTCTGATGAGCAGAGCCCTAGACCCTCACCTTACTGTACTCTCTCCTTCCCCCCATTCCCTCCGCTCCAGCAACATGGGCTTTCTGTCTGTTGCTTTATCACAAGGCTAAGCCGCTCCCCACCTCAGGATATTTGCACAGGCTCTTCCCTCTACTTGGCACACTCCTTCCCAGATACATAGTTGGTTTCTTCTCATCCTTGAGATCTCAACTCAGCATCACCTCCTCAAAGAGGCTTTCCCCGTCCCGCCTTATCGGGAAAGGTCTCATTCCTTTAACTGACTATAGTCTGTCCCCACCACTAGAATTTCAGTTCGAGTGCAGTATCTCCTCTATCTCACTACCCATGTACCGAACTGCTAGTATCCAGCAGGTTATTTATGCGCACCTGGGCTCCCATCCTCTAAGAGATCATATAACAGACAAGAGAAGATAGAGGAGAGCACCTGGGATAGCTGCACGGACAGAAAGACGGCTGGCATGTATACTTCCGGTACTCCGGGGATGGGACTAGAACTAGGAAACCGTGTCTCTAGAGAGAAAATTATAGGGCCTGAGATACTCAGCTTGGTGAAAAATCCTCTCAAAAGGTGCATACTCTTTTCAAATATCAGGAGAGCATCACGTGGAAAGGGGACCAGAATAACTGAATCAATCCCCACGGGGAAAGACTACGGGACAGAAACCATGTAAGAGAGACTCTGGCTTCACACGGAGGAGGGCGGTTAACAGGCAAAACAAAAGTCAAGGTTCAAAAGGGCCCTCCGGAAGGTTCAGGGTTTCATCAGTGCAGTTTAAGCAGAAACTGCCCAACCAACCCAACAGAGACAAAAGGTCCAAGCCTCAGGCGGGAAAGCAGACCAAACAACTAACATTTGTACATCACCTACTGCCAGCCAGGCAAACTCTTCCAGGTACAGGACAAATATTAACTCATTTAATCCTTATGACAACCTCAGGAGGCAGGTGCTATTATCATCATTTTACAGAACAGACAGAGCTGCAGAAGTCAGCTCACTTGACCATGCTCACCCTGCCAATAAGTGGCAGAGCCAGCTTTTTTTTTTTCTTTAAATGACCTTTAATGTCTCTTCTAAATTTCACAGTAATTCCTTTTATGCCTCAACTAGAAACGAGTTGACATCCTATTTTTATCGTCTCCAGGGAAAACCATTACAGAATGTCCAAATGTGACCGCCTGACACCACAGAGGTTAAGATGGCAGGTGAACACAACACAGCCTGTGCTCAAAACGGACCTCCAGAAAGTCTGTGCCTGGTGAGGGCGGGGCTCGGCCCTGTCATAACCCCCATATTTCCTTCCATTGTCTATCTCCCCTTACCCTCCCGACCCACAAGGGAAGGGATTTTGTTTTGCTGAGTGCTGTATCCTCAGGTGTTAAATAAATACTTATTGAAAATGGAAAGTAAAGCAAAGCAGGGAGGCAGGAAGAAAGTCCGTATCCTCATGGGTCCTCCACCCTGGGCTCTGCACATTTGGCTCTTTGTGGTCCTGTTCATTTGAACCTACCAAGAGAAAAGAAGCACTAGGAGCCCAGATCTCAGACAAACTAAACATGTAGCCCTTGTGTTTTCAGAAGAATCCTCTCACAGTCTGGGTTCCACAGTTAAAAGAAAAAACAAAACGAAGCATCTTTCAAGCAAGGTAGCTGAAGCATGGATAAAACTTTAGAGTACATCTCTGGGTCGCTTTCAAAATCCCATTCTGATTAAATGTAATAAAACAGAGTCAATACTAAAATGTTAATAAAATGCTGTTTTTTCCCTAGTCACTACCATCTAATAAAGGTGTTTTGATCCTATTTATGAAATAAATTATATTACTTAGTACCCTCGGGAGCTATTTTGGCTGTGGGAGGTAATCATATTCTAATTTAATGACAGAGGGGAAAAAAATATGCATGACTAAAATAGCTATAACACAGGCTATCCAGCTTTAAGACGACTACATCTTGTAAGGGGCTACAGACATGCCAGTGCTTGTGAAAGTATTAAAATTAACATGTTTAAATTTTTTCATTTACTATATATTCAGTTTTGCCTTCTTCCAGATCCCATAAGCCCACACTATCTTTCTCATGAATATTTAATTTTTTTTCCCTGGGAAGTCAACTCCGCAACCACCCCTCCAGAAAAAGAACTGTAAACAAGGCTGGAGGGAAAAGTGAGACAAGGGAGATGAGGCGAGAGCAAATGCAAAAGGACAGATGGCTAAGAAAAGCAGAGCGTCCCAGAGTCACCCTCCAAGGAAGAGAGAGACAATTAGAACCCAGAAGTGAGCAGATTCACTGTGGAGGCATTTAGCGCTCTAATACCTTATCCAAATGGAGAAGTGGGTTCTATTTTGAGGCAAAGGGGAGGCTTATGAATACTTTATAATGTTTGTATTAGACAGCCTATGTCAGCATGAATAGATTGCATCCTTTGGGTGAGTAAGCCACTCCCTGGTCAGTGGTTAAAAATTTTAAATGTCTTTCCTGAAGCAAACTTCCTGGGGGCAGTTGAGTCACCAGTAAGGTGATTTCAGGGCAAATAGAAAACCTTCTTTGGAGTAATAATGAACCACTTCGTAAACACCCATTAGGCCCAAGAGTCTACTGGGCCTCCGAACAGAAGTGAGCAAGCGGAACACCATTAAGTGCAGCCACATCTTGAAGCCGCATGAAGACATCCGTGGAGGGGCCTACAGAGTGAACCCTCTCCTCGCCCACACCATCCGCATCTTCTACCTTAAGCTGGGATAGGGCTCCTAGGAATTGATTTGGTCAGAAAACAGTTAGGGGTCAGCATGATTTATTAAAATTCAAACTGCTTAATCAAAATTTCCAGAGAGAAGAACATCCATTTCTCACACCCAGGTACCATTAGTGAGGCCAGGCTAGTGCTGCCCGATTCCTGGATTCAGTGTGGAAAACGCGTGCTTTCCCTTCAGATTGTTAAGGGCTAACTAAATTCCATGGTTTTGTTGGTTTTATTGGAATGGCATTTGGTCTGGGGATATTTTATAGTTTAAGGTTGCCCCTCAGAAGTAGATGCAGAGGTGGCTATCAGCATGTAAGTGGGAGGCGATCCAGGGATATACCAGTAAAAATGCTGACAGGGGGATGGGAAGAACAGCAAGAGAGGGGTTATTATCAACAGGTCACCAGGAGAGGCAAAGGAGTGTAACCCCACGGAGGAATGTGGGAAGCCTCACACCCCACCTGAGGAAGGAGGAGCCTATGTTTTCACACGCCGCTCCCATCACGGGCTGCTGCATGAGGTGTGGGGTGAGGAGGAGAAAAGAAGAAAGGTCTCAGTTGCCCAATCTTCAGGGCCTGCTGTGTACGGCAGTGGGGCTCTGGAGCAGGCTCTAGCATCCAGAGGGGTGTCGAGGGGATGAGGAGCAGGTGCCGACACTGGAAGTCAGGCCCAGGGTGCAGCGATATGGCAAAGGGCTAGCGAAAGGGCAGCAGTAGCAGCTGCTGCAGCAGGGAAAAAAACGTCAAAAAGGAGGTGAGTGCCAGCACCTTGAGGTGGACAACAGGGAACCAGAAAACATTGGCTATGAGCGTCTAACACGCAGATACTGGCCTGCGTTGCTGGTTCCAGCCACAACGTGAGAAAAGTGAATTCTCTCCATTTTTTAATGTGGGGGAAGTATGTGTACAAACAGTAAGTTTCTTCTCTCCCTGTTCTTCAAAATCTTCAGTAAAAACAACACTATTTACCAATGTTTTGGTATGAGTTGACCCCAGGGACATTAGAATGCCACTGGTCTACATCTTTTCCAGGCAGAGACTGACAAAGGGACAACTGCATCCAGATCATAACCCTGTTTCTAGCACGTTCTTAGAGATCAAAGTTCTAAAACAAGTGACCTGCAGGCTAATTCAGTCTCAGATATAGATGTTGCCCCACTTCCCAAATTTTTTTTAAAAAACTGGTTGCCAATATTTTTTCATGTGACAGATTTCACCTTAAAATTCTGACCTCCTGCAAAAATTTATCAGAAGTTAGTATTCTCAGGAATAGTCACCTAGCAACGAACAGCCACATAGTATGCATTATTTAGATTGCCACAATCCCCACCACTCTTTATTGTTCCCCAAATACCACACTGGCACTGATTTTTGCTAGCAAAAATCTATCAACCAGAAATGGAAACAAGTCAAAAGGTAAAAAGAAAACATCACAGGGCACCTGGGTGGCTGAGTCAGATAAGCAGCTGCTCAGGTCATGATACCGGGGACCTAGAATCGAGTCCTGCATCAGGCTTCCTGCTCCGTGGGGAGCCTGCTTCTCCCTCTGCCTCCCTCTCTCTCTCTTATGAATAAATAAAATCTTAAAAAAAAAAAAAAAAAAAAAAAAAAGCAAGTACAATGCCAGATTGAGCAATACCAGAGAAGAGCTTACTATTGTCTAGTAATCTGTGACCATCTCCTGTATTAACAGGGAATTAAGGTGACTTTCATAAATCTGCATGTAACTTCCTTAAAGGGGAGTAAAACTTCTAGAAAAAACCTGGAAGATAAAATTGCACTGGGAGGATCTGTTTCATAGCTGATTAAAATAGAGAATTATTTCTAAAAAAGAAAAAAGAGAAAGGAAAGCTATCTAGAGTGCAGCATGATTCTAGGAAAAAAAAGGAATGCATACTACTCTGTGGAAGTGAAGAACAATCCTATGTTTAAAACAAAAAGTGTGCATTAAACATGAGGTTTCTAGAGTCCTTGAGGGTGACCTTTGCGCTCAGAAAAGATTAGTCTGATGGTACTTTGGTTTTAAACATAAATATTTGATTTACTCAAGTTACAAATTTAAAAGCCTAGTTTTTCCTTAAGCTTCTCATTTCAGCTTACAAATTTAATTCTATTTATAATCTAGTAAATTTTAGCAACTGCTTCTAAAGGGACTTAGAGGAATATTTAGCTCCATTTATAAACAGTTATTTGAAGCTCTTCAAACATTTTAAAATTCATTTATAAATTTAATATATTTGATTTCCTTTAAGTACTTCAATTGTCTGACTTAAAACCTTCCTGAGTAATTAAATAAATCTCTTAAATCAAATAAATTAAATTTATAAATATAGCAAATCAAGTTGTTTTAAATATTCCAACACTGTAGATCAATTTAGTAATATTTCAACCTAAAAGCACAAGTCTAAATCAATTACTCAATTATGCATTTTAAATTAGAATTGTAAGACTGATTTGTTACTCTACCGTATGAAATTTTCTTAACATATTACAAAAACTTTAGTACCAAATAAACACAGGTTTCTTCTTAACAAGAAAACATGTTATGATTCTTTTAAATATTTTTCTTTTTCAAAAAAAAAAAAAAAAAGGTTTATTTATTTGAGAGAGAGAGAGTGAGGCAGAGAGGGAGGTAAGCAGATTCCCCACTGACCAGGGAGCCAGTCATAGTGCTCAAACTCAGGACCCAGAGATCATGACTTGAGCCAAAGGCAAGTGTCGATGCTCACATGAGTGAGCCACACAGGCCCCCCTTTTAAAAATGTTTCTATATTTAAACTAAAACTGTGTCTGGTTAGAAGGAATGAATACTACTTTTCTAGTTAATAAACACTGCTATTGATCTCGACCAGTAGACTCTAGACTCAGGTTGGGAAAAGTGATGGCACATCCTGAGCCTTATTTATGAGGTTCTTCAAACCAAAGTCAGTGGTCACATACCAGGGTCCTAGGATTTTAGTCACATCAGTACTAAATTTCAAACCAGATTAGAGTCTATAACTGTCACTCAGGCGGCTATGTACTTTGATTGGATTACATATTTCTTTGGCACTTAAGATAAACCTCTCCCCCTTTTAAATCTAAAGACCTGTGTCCTCATGGCAGAATACTCATCCTTTTCCTACACTTCCTATCTCTGTCCTGCCATTCTAATGGACTTTCAAATGTATAAAATTTATTAAAATGATATCCAAATGTATTCTGGACATTTCACATACGTTTCTGTGGATTTGCTCAAGATGTCCAAGGTAATTCTACTGCAAGTGCCATGTGAAAAGACTATAGCAGGCTCCCCTGCTAAGCTATCACAGGTAAGAATTTGCTTTGGCCATGTGGTACACTGTGAGGTGTGCCACACTATGACATTAAAACCCCAAAAGCAGTTAACATGGATCCCAGGCAAGCTGTAAAAGCCCTCAAGTTAAAAATAGAGAACAAAGGGATATATTCTTTATTCTTAACTTCTTAGGAGTCACCAAACTTTGAGAGAATCTGCTAAAAGTTACAGACCCTCTGCCAGACAGACACACAAACCCTTTAGCTCACAATTTCCAAGATTTCATGTTTCCTCTGATAGTCACCAATAGATACCAGGTTAAAAAACAACAACCCTTAGGGGCGCCTAGGTGGCTCAGTGGGTTAAGCCTCTGCCTTCAGCTCAGGTCATGATCTCAGGGTCCTGGGATCGAGCCCCACATCGGGCTCTCTGCTCAGCGGGGAGCCTGCTTCCTCCTCTCTCTCTGTCTGCCTCTCTGCCTACTTGTGATCTCTGTCAAATAAATAAATAAAATCTTAAAAAACAACAACAACAACAAAAAACAACCCTTAGACTAGATGGATCTTTAAAGTCATTTCCCAACATGGTCTTGATAACATATCTATCAAAGTGACATATCACAGAGGTGATATCAGAAATTTAGTTCAGAGGATTGGTTTTCAAAATGAGTAATCTAGAGAGCTCGTCAGAGTGAAAGTAGAGTAGAGTTCAGTAGATATTGGCTAGGGTAATTTTCTTTCTTACAAAAGAAAATTTTATAGTCTGCCCGAGTTTTCATTAAACATGTATATCAGAGGTAGGGTGTAGTGAAAAAACATGAACCTGTAAGGCTAAAAAAAAATTTTTTTAACTCAGCTTTCAGAAGCAACACTGAGGAAGATTTCTGTGATGGGTTTTCCAAATAAATAAAGAAGGGCTTTCAAACAAAAGAAGGTAATAAGCATGCACTCCATTTTTCTGTAGTGTCAGGACATGGTACCACATGGTTTGTGGGGGTATTTTGGTTTTTGGTTTTTTGGATGAGTTATTAAAGACAAAATAGAAACAACTTCTCTGGAAATCATAACCTTCAGCATTCCTAATCTGGCTAGGATAATTAAGGATTACTGAATAGTCAGAGGAAGAATCACATGTTTTATGAATAACAGATGAATGAATGAATGAAATCTTACTATTCCTTCCAAACCCATAATCTGACATATGTCATGGCAGATCACAGGGTTTTTCCATGAGCTTTAGCAGTTGTTTTCTCCATATACACTATAACATATTGTTTATTAAACAGAAATAATTCTACCTCCTATTATTGTATGTTTAGAGTCCATATTTTATCTAGTAATGTCAGTGTAATTGAGTTAAAACTCCACATTGATAGCACAAGCTTAAAGGAAGATTTATACTACCGTACTCTCTTTGTGTCCTCTATGTGCTAAAAGCCAAGGCAAACTTCTAACATGGTTTTTTACCTTCTGGACTATTTTTAGAGGTACTGCCCCCAGAGCCAGGGCTCCTGCATTGAGCACATTCAAGGCTTACATTTAAGCTGCCTGCCTGGCTTTTAGAGTAACACAGAAAACAAAGCTCCGATGCATGAGGCTATCAACTACAGCAACATGCTTTCTGTAAAGTTTCAGTTCAAGAAATGTATGCCTTACAGAAAAGGTCTTTGATTTCAGAAGTTGTTTTTGTTTTTGTTTTTGTTTTCACTCAAAAGCTCTCATTTCAAATTATGTTTTTAAAAATATATATTCATTGTTGTTTGGTAGAGATGGCAATCAGCAAGGTGCCTACAGAATGATGGGGTCATAGCGAAGGGAAAGGCAAGAGGCTTGAACTCTGCAACCCTGGGCAATCCTTAAACCTCCACGGCAGAGGTGGTGAGAATAAACCTAACACACAGAGAGTGAGGGGAAGGAGCAAGCATCGTTAGGATTTGGACAGCTACCACAAATGTCTGGTTCCCCAGGAGTCAAGCCGCCTCCAAAGGTATTCAAATTTAAATTTTAAAAAATGCAGTAGAAAAGCTGTCCATGAAGTGGATGAAACCCAGGGATTCAAAGACGGAGTGAGGTGCCTTTGTTACCTCCTATGCAAACACTGCTGATCAGTGAAGAAGTTGGCAAATATGCATCTTTCTCCTTTCAGGAGAAGTGGCCTAGAGGTAAAAACTTCTGCCAAGATTCCTCAATACTGTTGTAGCCAAAGCTGTCAATATTTTAGGAAATGTTTCCATTTTACCCTCACTTCCTTTAGGGCCAAGTCCCTTCTTTCCACATTGCATATTTTTCTTTTTTTAGATTTTTTTAAAATTTATTGATTTGAGAGAAAGAGAGAGAGTACAAACAGGGAGAACAGCAGAGGGAGAGACACAAGCAGAGCAGGGAGCCAGATACAGGGTTCAATCCCAGGACCCTGGGATCATGACCTGAGCTGAAGGCAAACGTTTAACTGACTGAGCCTCCCAGGCACCCCACATTGCCTATTTTTCACATACCCCTTCAGTTAGCAATTTGAAACAAAATGGTCCATGTTTATGTTGACGTAAAACATACCATATATTAGAACCTAAAATCAGGATATGCAAATCCCTAAAATGACAGCAAAGTGACAAGCAAAGATATATTAGAAGATGTGTTTTAGTCCAGTCATATATAAAATGCAGAAATGATACTAACTCAGCAATCATTAAAAAATGAATTTATTCATCTACCCATTCATCTAATTATCCTTTCACTCATTTATTCATTCATCATATACTGAGCTCCTATTATGTGCTAAGCACTGAGGGCAAAAAAGTGAACAAAACAGACACTCTTTAAAGGAGACACTGCCTGGAATATGGTAGACACAGAGCATTGATCATAAGATAACACATTAGAGCATTACAGATGACGTTCTGGGAGGAAAGAGAAGGCACACCCAAGTTCAGATGAGGAAGGGGGCGGGAGCTCTAAAGGCTTCTTGAATAAAGTCTTCAAGAATAAGCAGACATTAGCTGGGTAAAATGGAGAACAGCATTTTAAAGTTAATGGCTTTTTTCACACTTAACAACAATACATTTCCAGTACATGGAAGTTTTCCAAGGCTATTATACCCACATGAGGCTCAGATCTGGTCTAAACATAACCCATCAAATTATATCTCCTTGAAGCTCATGGAAGTTGGTATGAGTTTTCCTAACACAGGCCCACAATTCCTCTGACAGTACAGTGGACCTAGAATGCAAACCTGATGGCATCTCAAAGAAATACAGCTAGAAGACAGCAATTACAATCCAATCCCTCTTGCATGCCGAGGGTATGCACACACAGCCACACAAATATAAGAGCCCAAGAATCCAAAAGCTCCATTCTAGCAACATAACGTTCACAGTCCATTTCAGCGGGTGAACTAAATTAAAAAACAAAAAACAAAAAACAAAAAAAGCCCACAAAGCCCCCCTCCACACACAAAACCCAACAACCAAAACCAAAACCAAACAAAACAAAACAAAAAAACAAAAAAAAAAACCCAAACATTAAAAAAACAAGGAAAAGTATCTTATAGAAATAGTTGCAAATTAACAAAGGAGATGAATTCTTGGGCTCCCTTGCATTTTCCAAGTGAGCCGGAAGAGCTGCACTCCCTCTTTCCTACTTTGCTGAAGTCACTGTTGTTTTCAGCTCACTGTACTTTTATCAGTACTAATTGGAACATACTTCCTGCCAGGGTTTAGCATTTCCAGATTTTTTTTGTAGGCACTGATTTAATGGCGCTGACATTAAGGTTTCTATCCACTGGGTCACATAAAAGCCAACTAAAATGGACTGCAAAAGAAGACTGTTGAAAATCAAAAGGAGTGGGAGGGCAGAAAGAGGACTGTCGATGTGCTTAGCCTGCCACAGAGACATGATAGCCGCTGCTGGCTCTAGTTATTAGCACAGCATGATGAAGGTCTACTGAGAGTTTCCACTGAGCCTCCTCCTGATGGGAAAAAGCTCAAAGAGGAGGAGAAGGCTACAATCTATCTTCTTTGATCTCACAGACAATGAACCAAATATTCCCATTTTAGTAGAAACAGACAAACAAGCCAGTCCCTAGATCCCCTCTCTGAGCCTTTCCCAAGGGCTGTGGCCAGTTTGGTCACCCCAGTGAAACTCAGGATTTGCACAGATTCACAGCTCTTTCAGGAAAGAGCAAAGGCACAAGGGAGCCACCAAGACTTTAGTTTTTCAAAGCCCATCTTGAATCGTTGCCTAAACCATGTCAGAACCAGACAAATAATTAAGGGGAGGAAGCAAGCGTGGGTGTACCTAGAGGGTGGACAGGATTGGGAAAAACTGGGGAGTCCAGGCCCTATCAAAGGGGCACCCACTGTTCAACTTTAGCCCAATGTTCTGCCATAACAGCATGGAGTCTTCTGATATTTTAAGAGACGTGGAAATAGAAGTTTAATGTGAAATTCCCAATTTTGAAATGTTGGCAACAAATGTAAAACACATCCAGGTCAGACAAAATAGGCCTGGTGCCAGACACAGCTGACAGATCAATGGTTTGTATCGTCTGATCAAAGTTTTAAGGCAAGAGTTTGGAGATCATCTCAGCAGCAGAAAATAAGACAAAGCAGACACCTCGCTCGAGCTTAGGTCCCTGAACTACACTACTCTAACCCAGAAGGGCCCCAAGAAGCATACCAGCTAGCCTTGGACACAAATGCCTTTAATGTTTTCTCTTCTTTTCTCAAAGCAAACTTACTATTAGGTTCAAGATTTCCTAGGAAGAGAAAGAGAGACCTGGTTTTGATGCTGTGGCATTCTTTTGAAGGTTTTTTGTGGCACTATCAGATAGTTTGCATTGGATCTCTACATTCAGTCTTTATTGAAATAAATTTGCCAGTTTGCTTTTCTCTGATTCTCAAGATGACTGATTTTCACAGAGAGGAGAACTGAATACATCTGAGTCTTCTGATTAGTTTTATAGACAAACTGAGGACTTTTCAACCTGGCTTTCCTCAGCATTTCAGGGACTGTAAGAACAGTCTTCAATACACAAGGGTATCCCAGCTGAATTTCGTGGTGGTCAAAAGGAGTTCAGAGTTAAAAAACCATGTTGTAAACCTGATAAGGCTTCATAGCCACGGGTCTATTTCTGTGAAGTTGGTGGTCAATGGTGAAGAAATCAAGCCCAGACAGGCAGGGGGTCAGCCTTTCATTCTTAAAATCGCCATCAACGCAGAGCACAGGCTTAAGCAGTCTGAAATAGAAAGAGTCGAGGGGATTCATAGGTCCATCAGGGAAATATTTATTTAACGCCTTCTATAGGCCAGGTATTGTTCTAGGGGCTGACGACTAGCAGTAAATTAAACATATGTACAGACACCATTAAAAAAGTCCCTCAACAAATAAATGTATATTGTACTATCTGAGAATGCCAAGTGCCACGTGAGAGAAAGGAGACAGTAAATGAGTCATGACAGGATAATAACAGCATGTTTTTTCTAAGTCACAGGGAGCATTTCCTGGACACAGGAAGGAGCAAGAAACATTTCCACACCTGCATTCACATCTATCTCCCTTCACTTGCAGGGAGAAAGTGCAATTGGAAACCCAGCCAAACTAGTTAAAACTCCTCTCTTTGGGCAGACTTGGGCTCCCCATACCTCTCTTTCCTCACCTGTAAGATGGGGATAATATCAGCCGCCCACCTCAAAGGATTCAAAGTGGATTACACGTGGCCATGTCACAAGACGGTATGCAAAGATCACTGTGTCACTGTGATCATTGTCGACACTGGGGCGAGCACAGCATCTGCCTCCAGGCAGTTCCTCAGTGGACATCAGTTCCTTTTCCCTTTTCACACCCCTTAGAGCGGGAGCGCCGAGTGGGTGTGAACACACACGTGTATGTTCCAAATAGGATTTCTTATGTAGGAGTGTGTGGTAGATTGGATATGCTGGGGCTGAGGGCAGCTTGAGTTCTTTTTGGACCAAAGTAAGGAGCAGAGTTCTGATTTCAGTGCTCTCTTCTCTTCTTCCCACACAAATAGTCAAACTTTACACAATAATGAAGAACTAGAAAGCAATTTTCAAAAGCATTTTTGGACTCTCTTAGAGAGTTTTTTTGTGGTCAATACAAATACTTCCTACTTCCATTAAAAATAAAGAAGAAGAAACTTAAAAAATTAACAGTTGTGTGAAACCAAATCCTTTAAAATGGTAGTGCTAGAATGGAACTTTAATTTGATTTGTATGGATTGATGACTGCCCAAAAATTGCATAAAATTTTCTAATGCAAAAAATAAGAACTTTTGTGAAAAGGATGAAATGCTCCAAAAAATATATTTGATGAATCAATTCTAACACTAGTTGAATACTGACTGTGAGATTTTTCAAAGGTTGTTGAAAATGGGTCCCTTTTGGCAATGCAGGTGAGAGAAAAGTTGAGAAATTGAATTCAAATTAAATTTGCAAACTTAATCCCACAGCTGCTTACCTACATTTGCCCAGATATGAATGTAATAGATTTTTCCCACTCACCATTAAAAAGGAAGTATGTGTTAGTCTCTTGAAAAACTGCCCCTAGGAAATCTACTTGAGAAATAATAAAAATAAAGAAACAACCATTAATTTAGGAAGAACAATTAATTTCTAGGTGTGCTATGTACAGCATTACAGCCAGCATATTGGTAAATTTATTCTAAATCTTTCAAATTAATTAAATGTATTAAATCAGAAGCTGCCTAAATCACAATATATTATAAAAACTAATGTTTATTTCTACATCTAATATATCTGTGGAGAAACCATGCCCATTAATTTCCATGGATTGTCATAGACAGAAGAAAAACAAGACTGGCATAGCTTTACTTGAAACAATTTGTTTTGCCATCATCGGTTTTCACTTTACAGAAATTACAGGTCAAATAATTAGGCCTAGCATTAAACCTATCACACAAACTCTTCATTGAATTGTATTCAAACTTTCAGCAATATCCATTATCCTAAGTTCAAGTAAATCTGACCACTATATTTAATAACTCAATGTCCCTCCCCCTGACTTCCAATGTCCCTCATCGAATTCTCCTTCGAATTCTCCTTTATCCACAACACTTATCTTACTTCTTCTTTGTGTGTGTGTGTGTATATATATATGCACACATTTTACATAATACCAACGGCCTAATTTCCCTCAGAACACTGTAACATCCCCAAGTTTAGGAATCTTAATTTGTCCCACAACAGGACCCAAGCACTTAGAACTGTGCCTGACACATAGTAAGCTTTCAGTTAATATGTGTTGTATGGATAAATCTAAATGCTTTTAAAGAAGCTCGTTATTTAAGGCACACAATGGTGGAAATTTTTTTTTGTAAGATGAATTCTTCTTCCATTTAAAAATGTACATTCATTTCCTACTTATGAGCCCATGTTTCTCTCTGCCAGGTGCTCTAAAAGAATAAACTGCAGTTTGTGTACCAAGGGGAAAGACAGAAAAGGTCACTAAACCACAAGGTGGTTACTTACATCCTCATAACCAGTCATTCTCTTATTTAACAGCTCCAGGCCAACAATGTACAAATGCCAACATACCAAAATGTAACCATACAGACATGGTCTGGCCCAGAAATCAAAAGCATGCCATTGAGACATTAATGTTAACAAAAGCATGCTTCCTGCAGGAGACCACCTTCATGTCAGGCTCGTCATTCAGCTACAGTCACAAGCTCATCTATATTTACATGCACCTTATTTTACTCCTTAAAGGCAAAATGCAAAAACACTTAACGCTGAGTACTCCAAAAGTATCAATTCAATTCCAATGTACACAGCTCTCCTTCAAATGGCTAGCCAAACACCTTTTCTCACTCATTCTGAGTCAATCAGCAAATCACCTATCTTTTTTTTTTTCAGGTTTCCTATAAAGAAATATGTACTAAAGTCTGAGATATTTAAAACAACCCTTTAATGTGATCCCTACATTCACCAGTGGGATTTTTTTTTTTTTTAAAGATTTTATTTATTTATTTGTCAGAGAGAGAGGGAGAGAGAGCAAGCACAGGCAGACAGAATGGCAGGCAGAGGCAGAGGGAGAAGCAGGCTCCCTGATGAGCAAGGAGCCAAATGTGGGACTCGATCCCAGGATGCTGGGATCATGACCTGAGCCGAAGGCAGCTGCTTAACCAACTGAGCCACCCAGGCGTCCCCAGTGGGATGTTCTTGGGTATAACAGTTACATTCTTGGAGTCTCAGTTTCATCATTTTTTGAACAAGGTCAGTGCCAAGCAGAATTATCAAGGTTTAAAGGCAGTGAATGCAAAAGTCTTTTGAGCATGGTTTCTGGCATATAGTACTGTGGCACAATTTTTATTGAGTTAATAATTTGAATTCTATTCATAGCTGTAAGAAGCAAAATCATGAGCAGTTATTTTGTTCCATTATAAGAATATAGCTATGTCTCTGTGATCTGACTTCTAGGGTCTTACTTTGGGCTTGAAAGGGGCAGCAGGTGTCAAGGGAAGAGAGGAAGGTTAGTCTTCCTTTTTTTTTTTTTTAAGATTTTTATTTATTTATTTGACAGAGAGAGATCACAAGCAGGCAGAGAGGCAGGCAGAGAGAGAGAGAGGAGGAAGCAGGCTCCCTGCCGAGCACAGAGCCCGATGCGGGACTTGATCCCAGGACCCTGAGACCATGACCTGAGCTGAAGGCAGAGGCTCAACCCACTGAGCCACCCAGGCGCCCTGGTTAGTCTTCCTTTGAATGAGAAGGCAAACAGTATGCCCAAAGACATCTTCCAAATGAGACTATGTGGTACCTAGAAAGGCTAACCAAACTGTTACTCAGCACCTTGATGAATGATGGCTATGTCTAACTCACCTTAAATGAAACAAGATGGGATCAGGAGGGAGACAAACCATAAGAGACTCTTAATCTCACAAAACAAACTGAGGGTTGCCGGGGGGAGGGGGGTAGGGAGAGGGTGGTTGGGTTATGGACATTGGGGAAAATATGTGCTATGGTGAATACTGTGAAGTGTAAACCTGGCGATTCACAGACCTGTACCCCTGGGGCTAATAATACATCATATGTTAATAAAAAATTCTTTTTTAATTAAAAATTAAAACTTAAAATGCGGGGCGCCTGGGTGGCTCAGTGGGTTGAGCCTCTGCCTTCGGCTCAGGTCATGATCTCAGGGTCCTGGGACCGAGCCCCGCATCGGGCTCTCTGCTCCGTGGGGAGCCTGCTTCCCTCTCTCTCTCTGCCTGCCTCTCTGCCTACTTGTGATCCCTCTCTGTAAAAAAAAAAAAAAAAAAAAAAACTTAAAATGGATCATGTTGGGGTGCCTGGGTGGTGCAGTCACAAGTCATAGTCTGACTCTTAGTTTTGGCTCAGGTCATGATCTCAGGGTCATGGGACTGAACCCCAACTTGGGCTCCACGCTCATTGTAGAGTCTACTTGAGTTTCTGGCTCCCTCTGCCCCTCCCCCCATGCTCTCTAAAATAAATACATTGTTTTTAAAAGATAAAATGGATCATTACTATAATGAGTCAGTGACAACCAATACAAATAAGAACAAGGACATTTTCACAAAATGTCAGATTGTGTAAGGCATCCAGAACTCACATAATACCTTAGGAAGATCTCCACTCCAATAAAATAATTGGTGTTGGACATCTATGCACTTTGGCAAGTAGAAGTTTAGATCAATTTGAGCTTTCAACAATGAGGAAATACAACATTTATGCATCCAAATGTTATAGAACAAATTCATACCCATCATTCAAATGGGATGTCCCACATTAACTCCATGGAGGGATTTTTCGCTGAGTGAGGGGGTTATGGAAGTTTTTTGTATTGTTTTAAGATTTTATTTATTTTTTTGAGAGAGAGAGAAGGCATGAGCAGGGCGAGAGTCAGAGGCAGAAGGACAGACTTCCCACACTGAGCAAAAAGCCAGATGTGGGGCTTGATCCCAGGACACTGAGATCATGACCTGAGCTAAAACCAGACGCTTAACAGACTGAGCCACCTAAGTGCCTTGGAAGTATCCTCTTTTTATCAGAATGGTATCAGGACATCTTCAGCATTGCTGCATCATGTCTTCAAGGCCATAGTACATTCCAACATCTAATCTGTGGGACACAGCCCTGGGACACAGTCACTAGCTGCTTTTTTTACTAAGGGAGCTGCAACTCCCCTGCAAAGCAACTAACCATTCTAAACTCAAGCCATCAAAGGAAGCTTTCTCCTTAAACTGAACTTCAAAAAGGTGAGTCACTCTTTTTCATAGTCAGTAAGTTACCTGCAGGTAAAAGGACAAGGGATGGTCACTTATGCTTCAACACTGAAAATATGGGTTATGAAATGCTCCTCTGGATGCCTTTCAAAACAAAAGGACTTGAGTAACTGCAGTCACTGACGTCAGGAGGCACTCCCCAGGGTGACCACACAAGCAGCGGCAGCATCGAAATGGGAAGCCCTTAATTGAGAGTTTATTCACGTGCCAGCCACGGCCCTAAGCACTTCCTAAGCATCTTCTCATTCTGTCCTGACCACAAGCCACTGATTCTATTATCCCATTGTTTACAGATGAAGAAATTCAGATTTAAAGGGATTAAATGAACTATTGAAGAAACAGCTAGTAAATGGCAGAGCAGAAGTTTCTGAGTCTGAGTTCTGATTCAGAGGCACTAGTCAGGCACCTAAGTCAGAGGAGCACTGGACTGTGGCTTCTCGGTCAGGCCAATCAAATCCCAGTCGTCAGCCAGCTGTCCTATCTTTTGTTCTTACACCCCTTCTCTTCCTAACACTGCAATCAGCAAATCTTCTATCCTAGATCAGCCAGGATCTTGGGGACAAAAGCAAAACCCACACCAAATATCTTACCAGAGAGAATGTAACATAAGGAATTAGTTAAACAGGCTCAGTGGGACTGAAAAGGTGAACAAGGAAAACCATGGTAACACAGAAATGAAAACCAAACAAAACTAACACCACCCCTAGGGAAGAAACGGAAGAGATGGAGGTAATTTGGATCTGGAAGCTTGGAGAAGGGACTCAGAAAAGCTGGGTGCAAGCTTCTGAGGAGTGGGTGCTAACCAGCTCATGACCAGCCTTGACAGAACCAACCAACAAGAGACTGAAACTAAGGGCCACTGCCAGGGTGGTGAACAGGAACAGCAAACACAAAGGAAGGAGCAAAACCTTCTTTCACCTCAGGTCATGATCTCAGGGTACTGGGATGGAGTCCCACATCAGGCTCTTTGCTCAGCGGGGAGCCTGCTTCTCCCTCTCCCTTTGCCAGATGCTCTGCCTACTTGTGATCTCTCTCTCTCTCTGTGTCAGATAAATAAAATCTTAAAAAATAGCAACAACAAAAAAAACAACCTTAAGTACTAACTAGCACACACCCTACCAGGATGCACTGGTAGAAGGAGTCAGCTCATCACTGACAATCCTATCCCTCGGCCGATGATGAAAAAAAAAAAAAAAAGAATGCCAAGTGAAAACACTGTTCCCATCTGATCTGGCCTCCAATAAACAGCTTCATGAATGAGAGAAAATCAGTCAGTGTTTGTGCCCACAGTGTGTAAATACTGTACTGAGAATCTGATCGCGTGAATCTTTATATTCAATGTTCACACAATAGTCAGTTCTGCTATAATTCAACACAGGCATTCCCCAAAATCAGCCTGCTATGCGAAGAAACACAATAAAAAACACAAGACTTGTGGGGCAAAGTCAGGCTAGGGGTGCAACACTCACAAACTTGTCAGTGACATAGAGGAATCTAATAAAAATAGTACACAGTTTTATATGTATTGATTAAGAAATATGTTAGGCACTACAATGAATAGGTATGGAATTCTATGAAACTTGACCTTGAAAACACCTCAAGTTTGCTTGTGGAAATGAGCATCAGACAGGCTGCAGGTGATGAGTTATTGAGATGTGGTAGGAGGAGGGTCACCTGATATCAGAGGGACAGTTTTAACACCAGCTGTGGGGATGTGGATGGGTGTGGCTAATGGCCCAAAGAACTGAAGTAGGTGGTGGATGTCTGAACTGTGAGTGTGACCTGCATATTCCTACACAGCCCAGTTCAGCTGGGTATCATTTTCTATATTTACCCAAAGTTTCTTGCAGTCAAAAGCCCACACAACTCCAAACAAAATACATTTTGTGATGAAAATGTTCCCTAATACACCAATATTAGAACAAATTAATGGTTTCAAAATAATTATAGCAGAACTGATTATATTCTGTAGGCCAGGAAGTATTAACTCCAATATTACAGATGAGAAAACTGACTCAGGAAGATCAAACTTCTCCCCCCACAAAAAAAAAAAAAAAAAAGTTATCTTTCTTGGGGCAGCACTGTATTTCCTCATCTAAGATATATCACTTGACACTATGAGGTCAAAGCAGTCGAACCTAAGGGCAGTTTTCAGCGCGTTTTGCTAGTCACCTTCTCCAAGTGGATGTAAGGTCCCTGGGATGGAATGGCCAGTGATCTCAATCTTCTTTAGGTCAACGTTTAAAGCAGAGGTGCTGAGCAAAGGAATTCATGTCTCTCCTTCACTTTCTCATAAATGAACTTCTAGACCTCTGTCACAGTGCTACTCAAAAGATGTTTGACTAAAGTTGAAACCCACGGAAATAAAACATAACATGAATGTCTAAGTTTATTGTTCATACTCTGCCTAAGTATCTTTCTAAGATGCGTAAGTCAATGTTATTCCCAAGGTGAATATTCTTTGATGGTTCCCTAATGCCTAAAACATAAGGCCCCATGCTGTTCAGCATGGAGGGGTGGCTACACTTCTAGATATGGCACCTACTTACATATCCAGCTTCATCTCCAACTAAGCATTCACCTAAAACCTGGGCTCCAATCAGCTGAGAGGTTTGCTTTTCCCACACACCCATGTTCATTTCAGAGCTACGTAAATCTGCCCACACTAATCCCTCAGTTGAATGCCTACATGCTCTATGCCCAACTTCTGAACACCAACCCACTTCTGCTTACAGCTACTTGGATGGAATCCCCTCCCTATATTATCAGGCAGAATTAACAACTTCTTTTGTTGGGACCCTACTGTGTCCTACACTAACTCCTATCATTGTACTCTGCCAGGTGTATTTGTATGAAATTTGACTCTTTTCTTCTTCTTTTTTTAAAATCACAGCCATCTATAGGTATTGGCCATGTCTGAAATATCTCCACATCCCTAGAACCTAGCTCAATACCTAGTAACTAAATGTACCATAAATGTTTAAGGACTGAACGACAAAAGGCTGTTATCATAACAGAAAAGAGATAAAGCTATACCTTTTTCTTTCTTCACCTTAAATCAGGAAAGGACCCTCAGCTCCACTAAGTTTCTGTGTAGGGTAAAACATACTGATTTTTGGGAGGGGGGAAGAGAGGGGCAGAAAGAGAGAGAGAGAACCTTAAGCAGGCTCCACACCCAGGGCAGAGCTGATATGGGGCTCAATCTCACAACCCTGAGATCATTACCTGAGCTGAAAACAAGAGTCAGGCACTTAACCAACTGAGCCACCCACACGCCCCTAAAACCTACTAAATTGATAAAGGCAGATGTCATGGATTAAATGTGTGTGTGTCCTTAAAATTCATATATTGAAGCCCAATGCCTGGTGTGATATCTGGAGATGGGGCATTCAGGGATGGGAGGGGGAAGGGGGCAGGTTTAGATGAGGTCATTAGGGTGAGGCCCTCCTGATGGGATTAGTGCCCTTACTAAAGGCAGACAAAGAGAGTTCTCTTTCTCCATGCACCTGCACCAAGGAAAGGCCAAGAGAGCCCATATCAAGAAGGTCACTGTCTATAAGCCAAGAAGCAGGTCCTCACTAGGAACCAAATCTGTGGACACCCTGATCTTAGACTGTAAGATATTCCACAACTGTGAGAAATTTATATTGTTTAAGCCACCTAGCCTGTGATATTTTGTTATAGCACTCCAACCAAAGTAAGATGACATATGATAGTAGATACATCAAATGATTTTGCCAAGATGAAGATGGCCTGGGTCCACCATCTCATATAAAAGTGTAAAATTCTTGAGGACACAAAATGCACAGAGGCTTCACACAAAAGGCCTACTGAAAATACAGAGAGTATCAAGAAAGTGAAAATTAAGACAGTGGGAAATGCTCACCTGGGTTGAGTTACTAAGTGATGTACCTACCCAAGAAGCTGTGGAGGAAAAACATAATTTTGAGTGCTGTGGAAAATCAACACTTCATTATAGAATCTGAGGACTGTAAGAAAACTGCCCCACATCCCACAGTGGCTGACAAACTCTCTGTTTAACCAGAGGCCAGTCACCCGGTTCCACATTGAGGCCAACTTAAATCAAATACCATAACAACTTTGCAGACACCAGATCTAGGACACTGTAACAATACAGATTGTTCAGTGGCTTCCCTTGTGATTTTCTGGATCTGCATTCTTCAAGAAATCTCCTGTACTAACGGGTGGAAAGTGGAAATCTCCTGTACTGATGGGCAGCAGTGGAAAAAATAATAAATCACATGATAGTATATCCAGTCCCAAGGAATACTAGGTGTGATATTCTTGAAAATGCATATTCTAAAAAAAAAAAGTATCCTCAAAACATCGTTTTTTTCCCTCCATTTGGGCCATGCATTTCTTATCATGAAGAAATGGTAAACCCTGAAAATCATATTCTTAAATGGATATCAGAAGATGAAAACAGGTATATTTAAAGGCAGGTATCATGGGTCCTCATTTAGGAAAGTTGGCCACACTGAGGTTCTAGGTCTGTTTTTCCAAACACTGAAGGAAGATTTCCACAGTATATCTATCAGTTGCCTCAAATAATGCCTAAAGCATCCTTCTTTGGTCCCTTTCCCACAAACATGCTGACCTGCATCACAGCCCTATTCCTCACATTGGATCATCAGCCCAGCTGGATTACCTAGTTCAAATCCTCAAACTGTCCTTCACTTCTCCTACTTGTCTCCTGTTAATAAAATCTTGTCACTTTCTCCTGAAAGTATTAGGGACAGGCAAAACACCTAAACCTTTTCCTGACTAGGCTCTGGAACCAAAACTTACATTCTGGGATTGGCTACAGTGCTGTTGGGAGGTAGCTGCCCAACCAGTGGGTCCATTGCTTAGCCCCAAAGTGTGACCAAAGGAGTTGGTTCCAGACCAGGGAGTGTGAGCAAGGACAGGAGCCACCTCCAGGCCAGACTCATGGAAAACCCCCTCAAGGTGCTCCTTTATGCCTGTCCCTTCTCTTCTGGCAGTAGTGAAACCTGAGGTCTTGAGAGATCGGGGAGCCACCGAATGGAATAAGCCTGCATTCTCTGTCATCATGTGAGAGAAAGTTGCCCTCTGTCCAACAACATCCCATTTACCGGATACATCAAGAAATAGGTTTTTTTTTTTTTTCTTAAAGAAGAAATAGGTTTTATTTTAAGTCACTGAAATACTGTAGTTTGCTATTTTACAGCACAAAAAATAAAAATTCTAGAACCATATAAGGTTAAAGCCATCTCTGTATATGTGATAATAAGGGCTATGGCACTGCCCTTGATTGTAGGATTCTAACCTCTCCTTTTTCGGGTGTACAACAAACATACTGATTCAATAATTCTATACATAACATTACTCAATACTCACCACAATAAGTGTAGCCAAACACTTGATTCAAACCTCAGAGTGATTCAAACCTCTTAAAGTTTACTACTGTTTTGTGAAAATAATTGTAATTGTACTATGTATCACATTAAAAGGAGTCACCATTTATTGACCTCTTTCTGCGTGAGAGGCAGGGATCATACTATGTGTTTTATGTATTTTAATCTTATGAACAGTCTACAAAGTAGATATTGCTAACTCTGTCACATTTCACAAATGAGAACGCTTAGGTCCAGGGAAGGTAGCAGGGACAAGCCTGGGTCACAGAGCTAGAGAGCAGAACTCAAGCCCTATGCGGTCCTTCTCCAAGGCTCCTTGACTGCTAGCTATCCAGCCTTCTTTAAAACCAAAACAAAACAAGGTAAGAATGTTAATGGCTTTCACTCCAGTTACCACATAAGACCCTGTATTTCACAATGTGCATGTGAATTTATTTTCTGCCACACAGAATAAACAATCTTGTATTTTAGTTAACACTACTACAGAGTCCCTCAAGTCTCGCTCAGGGACCCCCAGCCTGATCTTGGCAGCCATATAATGAAAGGATGGTTTTCTGCTGCTCATCCCCACTTGCCCTGTACGCCGCCAACAGCATTGCACAATTCACCCCGTGAGAACCTCACATACCTCATGTAGGTGCCTCTGAAGTTATGCTTGTATCATTTCTGACCATCTTTAAATTCAATCACCTGAGAATACAGATTTCAGGCCTGGTTTCCAAAACAGTAGATCCTCTTTAGCGAAAACAGTAGAACCTCCTTAGTCGGTTTATCAGACTTTCTCCCTCTCTCTAAGAAAATCCAGAGGACAGGTAGCTTGCATCGTGCCTTTGAACAGTCTTGAGAACTGAATCAGATCCCTAAATGACCCACTACAATGAGTTGAATTTTTTAACTAATTAATGATCTTTCCATAAACTGCCTTGTTTATGACTGACTGCCTTCCAAATTACAAGCTGACAGGAGGGACACTTATCAGTCACGGAGTCTCCCTACAGAAAGCAACTTATGTGACCAACTGTGACTGACAAAGCCTCTCCCAGCAGACAGCAGGGAAGCCAATTTGTGAAACAGGATAACCATGCATGGCTGAGGTCATCTCTCCAAGGGCACTGACCTCCTAACCCACAAGAGATTCCGGACAGGTATTTTATGCATCAACCTTGGCACAAAATTTAACTTTCTGAGTTAAAATGAAGACAAAGACAAATTAGGCACTTCCATGAGAGTACTGATTTTTTTTTTCCCCTATTGCTATGGTAACACCACTCCATTTTAGGAGAGGGAAAAGGAAGAGTGGGCCTTAAAAACTGAGCTATACAATTTGTCAATGATGTATCAAAAAGGACTAAAAAGATATTCCTTTTAGTTATTTCACTGCTAGGAATTCATCCCAGAGAAACAGTCTGATAAACGTGTACGTTTAAGAGACTTAATGACAGCACTTTATTAAACAGTGACATTGGAAAAATCAAAAATGTCTAACAATTAAATAAATTATGGTATATTTGTACAGAGCGATATCAGCCATTACAAGTTAGGACGCAGAGATACACTTACTGACATGATGAATGTTCGTTGTGTACCTTTAAGTCTTCACGTTAAGTCACAGGATAGCATATAGCATTTGACTCCATTATAAAAATTTCCCAGGGAAAAATATCTGAAGTTATTTATGTCAATACACTAACAGGAGCAGTTTTGTCTAGTGAGAGAAATTTGGGATGATTGGAAAGGTCTGCTGTGTGCTTTTCAGCATTTTCTAGGATGACTTTTCATTATTTGTGTTATTAAAAATAGGGAAACATGTAACCATGGCTACATGTTATATTGTAATTATTTGTAATTGCATTATTTATTCCAAAATATTTGCTGCTCCTTCCTAGGGGCCCTGGCCTGCTATCTTCTTTCATGAGAAGAACAGAATTCTTGTACCTGAAGACATCAGGTTAACTATGTATTTTGCTTTCACTAATAAGAGATAAAACACAGAAGGCCATGTGTGACTCCAAGCAAAAACTTTAATAGCTATTATGTGTTTCCACCAATTTTTATTTTCCTTCTATCCTGACAAAAGAATGTTCCAGATAGGTTGCTTCCTCTGCCTGATTCACAAAAGGAGAAGATGTAAAACAGATTTGACCAGACTTGCAACAGTCCTAGTATAAGTGAGAAATAAATCTTGGGTTGTCATGGCCACTGAGACTTTGGAGCTGTTTGTTACCATAGCATAATAAATTCTGAGCTGACTGATACATGAACTTTTTCTACCACCTTCCCAATAAGACCAAACTAAGATTTAAGTATAACAGCCCCTTTACTACCTATCTCTGATTAATTCTGGAGTTTTCATGTTTAACGTAAACCTCCCTGTTAATGGTATTTTTAAACTGTGATAGGTGGCAGAGTTTACTACACCCAGGCTTCCCTTTATCCTGTCTGCCTCTCCACAGCCTCTGTGCATCATACTGATTACTCCTCTGCCTTTCATGACCATTTCTTTTAGGTCTCACTACTTTCCCTATAGTGCAGGCCTTGCTCATTTCATATCTACATATGGTGGCCATGGACACTGACACTATCCTTCAATGTTCTTCATACAGTTGTGTAAGATTTGCCTTCCTTCAACAATGCCTTACAATTTACCACCACGGCATACTGAACCTTTAGCCTGACTTCAGGCCACTTCATAATTCCTCAAACTCACTACCCTCCCAACACAAATCCTCAGCACTGGCCAAATAGCAATTTGTTTGTTTGTTTGTTTTGTTTTAGCAAGAGAGAGCTCAAGTTGGGGGTGGGGCAAAGGGAGAGAGAGAATCTCAAGCAGGCTCTATGTCTAGCATGGAGCCCAACACAGGGCTCAGTTTCACAACCCTGAGATTGTGAGCTGAGCTGTAATCCAGAGTTAGACATTTAACTGACTGAGCTACCTAGGCACCCCATCAATTTTGTTATTTTCTGTGCACACCTAACATATTCCCAGAATCAGGGCTACCAGCCCAAGATTACAGTTATGATGTCAGCAAACTAAGCCCTGTGGAGAAAGGATATACTGATAGCAGAATGAAGGAATAATTTCATGGGTGACTCTAATATATGTACAAGTAGTGTGCCCTTAAGGTACAGCTGACAGAGTGGGCAGAGTGAAAGGCATGTTGATAATCTTCAAATGTGGCCACCAATGACTCCTCATACCCTGGAACACACATGACCTATTTCCTTTCTCTTAGAACTGGGCTGGCTTTGTGATGTTTCCACCAATAAAATGTAGTACACATGATGTTCTGAGACCTCCCAGACCATAAAAGATCTGAGGCTTCCCCCATCTCAGAGCCCAGGCAATAAGCTGTAGTAAGGAAGTACAACACAGGCTACAGAAGGATGCGAGTCATGTGGCCAGGGACCCGGAGAACTGGTGGCCATCTTGGATTTTCCAGCTCCTGCCAAGATCCCGGCCAAATGCAGCCATCTGAGTAGCCCCAGCAACAGTCACTACCTAGTTGAGCCCAATCAACCTAAACACTCATGGGGACCCCCCCCCAAAAAAAAGGATAGTTTTATGAAACTGTTTGTTTCACAGCAACATATAACCAAGACAACAGGCATTCTCCTTACTTCTGCCCTGAACAGAACACCATTCCAGCCTCTTGGTGGATGGTGGTTTATGAAAGCAGTTTACACAGCAGCAAGAGGGTACCCTCAGGTGACTTACAGGAAGTGAATTTAAACAGTGGAATGAGGGCTGGGGGTGCAGATGAAATGGGAGAGAAAAAAGATGGCAGATAGCACCGAAATCTTGCTCACAGACTGACCTATAAGATAGAGCTAGATGAAAACCCAGAGGTGGTGGAAGATCCCCACTGAAGCTGTGGCAGGAGCCAGTACAGTGTGTTATTCCTTCTGTGACTCTGTTTCCTCAGGCTAGTAAGGACTTGGAAAGAGTCAGGGGCATTAATAACAACTCAGTCTATACACGTCCCTAATACCCACCATGCTCTGGTTATCAGCAGAGAACCTAAGTCCATCATGGGCAGAAGCACAAACCTGTCAACATCAGAGCATTCAAGTCCCAGGTGGCAGAGATGGCCAGCTGATCACCGAACTCATTTCCTCTGGTTCTGGGCAAACAGGCCACATTCTCCAGCCTCCCTTGCCTCTAACAGTGGCAGTATGACTGAGTTCCAGCCAAGAGAATGGAGATGAAAATGATGAAACCACTTCCCAGCCTGCCCTTCAGAAACCTCCATGTCTCCCTATTACACTGCCACCATGGAAGGCACACATCAACGTATAGCCCCAAGAGGGCAGACTCTGGGTCTCTGATCTACTGCTTGGAGGAGAGTCATCACCCAAACCAACACACTGATTCTGGTGACAGAAAAGGTGTTATCTTTTATACCCTGCTAATACATCCTAATTGCTGCATGGCAACATCCTATGTGAAAATGTCCTTCAATGCAAAGATATCCAAAACAAGAGGTTTCCAGATACTGTGAAAAACTGCAATATAGTAATGAAAATCTTAAGTCTAAAATCTAATCAGCATGGCAGGGCAGGAGTGATGTGAAATCTTGATTCTAAAGGTGGTCTAGAACAGATCTCTTGGTAACCTTTATCTTTTATCTTAAGGCCTTCAAATGACTGGATGAGGCATGGCCAGATTATGGAGGGTAATCTGTTTTACTGAAAGTTTGTCATTTCAATGTGAACCACATTAAAAACAAACAAACAAAAAAACAACAAAAAACCCTCAAAGCAACATCTAGACTGGTGTTTGACCACATAACTGGCATTTGACTAACCCTAGCCAAGGCAACAGCTAACATTAACCACCACACCAGAGAAGCTAAAGTCTTAGTGAGCCTCTAAGAGCCACTGCCCTATAGGACTATGAAGATATACAAGCTAAGAGAAGTAACATCAGCTGACTGCAAAGAGTTTTCAATTACAATGACCTCTCTTTTCTCTTATAGACCTTTTTATTTTTAATCAACTAGGAAAATTAGGTTCTCACACCCCCAAATATTTGAAAGTTCTGTGGTTGCTTCCTAAATTCAAATAAACAATTTCTGGATTAGTCATTTTATGTGACCTGAGCCTCCTCTTGATCCTACAGGTATAAAACCCAACAGTTTAGTTTTGGTGGTGAGATCACCATTCTCATTAGACAGACATGGACACTAAAAGTTAGTGTGGTCTTCCATCTACCCCTAAGATTCCTCAAATCTCCATGGATCTGTCTAGAAACCTGAATTTTAAAATTAATGCTGGTAGGTATTCTGACCAGGCACTTAATAATTACATGTTACATAAACATGAATAATTTTGTATGTTGAAAAGTTGGAAAATGATGATATAAATGAAATGCTAATTATTCTCTTTTAAGAGAGTTGTATCCTACCAGGATTAAATTCTTGCTTTTTTGACACATTTTTAAAATCTGCACTTCACAGCAGTTAGGAAATAGCATAATTTGGTTCTGATTTAATCATATGAGAACTAATTCAGCTTCAGGCCAAAATGACACTTGGTGGGAGAGGTTGGGAAGCTTTCACACTACATTTTTTTAAAACACAAATTTCTTTCACTCTTCCCTTGAACTTTCACTCTGCTTGATACTATTCCTAGATTTTAATTCCTAATTCCCCTAAGGGTAGAGAAAGCCATCTAATGTATTATAATCTAAGGCATCTTTAGTTTAAATAGAAAGGTTTTAGAATATTAGAATCAAATAAGCCACTTTTTAAAAAATATGATTTTGGCAAAGAGGACAATAATATTTATATACAGAAACACGTATCATTTTGACCAAAGTCCTTTAACACCAAAAACATTTGAATATCCCTTAGCTACATTATTTCTGCGTTTCACAAATTATGCTCCACACAGATCTTTGTAATAGGCATTAGGAAAAAAAATAAATCAATCAGCTGGAAGGAAACTCTAAGTTAAACAGGTTCCTTTATTCTAGAAAGTCTGTTTTTTTTAAGATGTTAATATATGTGGTGGTTAAAATGCACACGTGTGCACACAGATGCACAAAGTATGGATGGTTTCCCAAACTTACTTGCTCATGGGCAACTTTTGTTCCCCACTCAGAGCATCTCTCAGGATTTAGGTTCTACTAAAATATGCTAGAAAATGGCCTAAAGATGCATCCAGGAAGAACTGACACTAACAACTATAACCTTTCCTTTAACAACATGCTTATAAATTTCAGACTCTCTGTACCTGACTCAAATCCAGTGTCAGTAAGTCCCACTCATCGGCTGAAGGAAAATAACAGAGTCTAACCTGAACAGCAGCAATGCTTCCATTGTCCAGCATTCCAGAAAACTGATTTCCCCAAAAAATACTGACAGTCTTTCAAACCAGGGTGGATGAATGGTAGAACAACTGCTGGGACAGGGCACAAATGCAATATGATAAAAGAAGTCAAAATTATCAGTATCCCTCATTTCTAGGTTGTTAAAGTTATGGGAGGTTTTTTCCTTTGTGCTGTTTTAAGAATTCTAAATTTCCTAAAATGAGCTATAACTTTTCTAATTAGAAAATAAATTTAGGGGCACCCGAGTGGCTCAGTTGGTTAGGCATCCAATTCTTGATTTCAGCTCAGGTCATGATCTCAGAGTCCTGAGACTGAGCCCCGTGTAAGGCTTTGCACTGGGCATGGAGCCTCCTTGAGGTTCTTCCTCTATTGCCCCTTCCACCCCTCCCACCTCTAAAAACAAAAGCAAAACCGAAAAAACAAAGAAAATAAATTTAAATATCATTTTTAAAATATCACTTTAAAAGGTAGTCAAATATATTGCTTCTCAGGGCAGCTTTTTTAACGTAAATATTTACAACAACAACATTTTCATCTTCATAACCATTAGACTACAGAAAACCTAGATCAAAAATTAAAACTAAAACATGAAAAATGACCAAAAACTGCTAAACCTGGCTTTGTTTTTTCTGTCAAGGTACCTGAGCTGCCCTTCAGCAAAAAACTTGCATTAAAAGATGCAGAGCAGGGGCATATGGGCGGCTCAGATGGTTAAGCATCTGCCTAGGCTCAGGTCATGATCTCTAGGTCCTAGGATCGAGCCCCGCATCCAGTTCCATGCTCAGTGGGAAGTCTGCTTCTTACTCCCACTCTGACACACCCCCTTTTTGTGTGCTCTCTCCTTCTCTCTCAAATAATCTTTAAAAAAAAAGAGAGAGAGAGAGATGCAGAGTCAATCACTGGAAAGACAGATTTTACCTAACTACAACTCAGATTACAAAGAAAAATTCAGCACTACAGTCAGTAAATCACTTCCAGAAGAGTCACTTTCAAAATAGCTCACATGCCTGTGGTAGGCTGAATAATGCACACCCACCCCCAGAAGGTACCCACACCTTCATCTCTGAAGCCGGATCAGGTTTCAGACTTTCAGCCTCCAGAGCTGTGAGAGAATAAAGTTCAGTTTTCTAAGCCACCAAGTAGGTGGTAACTAGTTAACAGCACTCATAGGAAATGAATGCAATGCTCCAGTCTTAAGGAGGCAAAGAGTCCTGATGTATACCAGGCTGCAGGAGACTCACCCTCTGGCTGACCAGTTCCTGAGGGCAATCCTCACCTTGGGTGGTTGTCCTTTAGTCCTGATTCAGGGATGATCAGGACACTTGTGCGCAAGCTCTAGAAGCAGCGGCTTTGAGTCACACATTATTAAAGTGAGTTATCTCTAGGACACAGAGCCCAGTCATGTGATTACTACCTGGGATAATGTGGATTTAGTATTAAATACATCATTTCCTGAGATCTTTAGTGCGTGTTTAAAATCATCTCCCTGTCTAGGATATTATTAAAACATGCACCTGACACAATTATATACACACCTATAATCCTGATGTCCAACAAAAGGCCCCACAAATCTAGAAACTAGCAAATGTTTTAAATAGGAAACAGGTGAGAAAGAGACATTTCACTTAACTTAGTTATTGATTAAACTTTGAAAGAATAAAACATATACTGAAGAAAGAATTGCTGTACTTGTAAATCAAATTCATTCCACTTAAGAGCTCCATTATCTTCTAGTAGTACCAAAATTGAAAAGAGGTTATTGCTTTTAAAGGTTTAATTTAAATTTGGGCCCTTCAACAGCAAGTTCAATGATTTATCACACTGATTGAATTCTAATTCTCTTACTATGTTGAATTCCAGAAAGCCATTTCCTTCAAACATTAGGACCACTGAGATACAAACCAGACTTACAGGGACTCCTTCACCCTACAAAAAATAATGTAATTCACACAATATTTAATTGAACAAGACAGTGTTACTGTCACATGGTGATTAAAGTAGTGGTGCAAGGAATATGAAGAGGCATGGCTCTTTTTTTCATGTGGCCTTCTAGAAAATCTGGGTTTGCGAAATGATAAAATATTGATAACTTGGTGTGTCCTGAGTATGAAATGAATGATACACAACTACTAGAACACAAAGATAATAAGCTAAACAACTCACTTGTCTTCAGGAGGAACTTCATCTCCCTTCCCTCGACTCACTCCATACCATACTCTCCATAAGTGGCAATCTCAGTGGAAAGCCTTGGGAATTCATATCTGAACACAGATCAAGTCCAAATAAACGTCATGGTAGAGGCCTGTTAACTATTTAAACACCATTCCCATCTTTCTCCTGGAGGCCTAGATAAACAGATTTCCCAGCCTCTCAGGCTATTATTATTGTTGAACATAGGACCCACATGTGGCCAATCAAATACAGCTACAGTGATGTGCATCACTTCCAGACCCGGCCCCTGAAGCCCCAAAATGACCCGCCACACTCCTCATCCTTCTGCACCAGCCTTTGGAGCTATGTGTTAAAGAAGGCTAGCAGAGCCACAGAATGGAAGGAACCTGAAGGAATAAACTATTGTCATTGATTTCTTGAAGCAGCTAGCATTAGCTTAACTATACTGTGGTTTTGCTTGATTTGTTAATTTATGTGTTGATTCAGTTGAAACAAGAATACACTGGCTGCTCCACACATGCCAGAAAATAAGGAAACAATGACTCAACCCAGAAAACTCCCCAGTCAAGGAAATAATACAAGTAGAAAAAATTCCAACAGTGCATGGTCCTAAATCCTATGAATGAAATACGCTCAGAGATCTGAAAGTTTTTGTGGAAACTGGAGAGCGGCACTAGGGGAATATGGGCCAGGATTCCCAAGTTGATTCTTTTTTTTTTTTTAAAGATTTTATTTATTTGACAGAGAGAGAGAGAGAGATCCCAAGTAGGCAGAGAGGCAGGCAGAGAGAGAGAGAGAGGGAAGCAGGCTCCCCGCTGAGCAGAGATCCCGATGTGGGGCTCGATCCCAGGACCCTGAGACCATGACCCGAGCCGAAGGCAGAGGCCCCAACCCACTGAGCCACCCAGGTACCCCTCCCAAGTTGATTCTTGAAACACAGACATGGCAGGTGCTTCTCCAATCACAGGGGAAAAAAAAAAAAAAGAAAAAGTCAGAAACTATATGGGGATGGAGACTGCAGGGCCCGTGGAGAATGGAATGCGGAAAGAAGAAGGGGGAGTGATAACCATAGGCCTGGTACTCTGCAACACCCTCCAAAGTTAATACCGAATGATGCTAGTAGATTCGCTAAGAAGAGTGTACTTTATCCTCAGACAATGGGAAGTCACTGGTAGTGTTTATGGTAAGCACAGGCAGACTTAAAACTCTAACCTGGGGGAAAACACCCATATATGAAGTAGAGGGTAGGGGTTTTTTTTCCCCCTTTAGGAGATGGTGTGATTAGAAAGGAAAGGAATCCACAATAAAGGATCAAGTTTACAAACTACTAGAATTCTCATATTGAAAATCAAAGGTTCTGCATGTGCAGAGTTCCCATATGCCCTTTTTTTGTTGTTGTTAGAAATTTCTTTATTCTTACTTAATTTTTATTAAGCACCAGCTTGATTTTTTTGTTGTTGTTTGAAATTCCATATGCCCTTTCTGCTGTATCCCACATACAGCCTCCCCTAAGGTTAACATCTTGCATTACTGTGGTACATCTGTTAAAACTGATAACCCACTATACACACACGATCTAAGGTCCATAGGTTGGTTACATCAGGGTTTGCTCATTGTACTGTGGAGTTTTGATTCGACAAATGCACAAAAATGAATCCACCATTACAGTATCATAAAGTTCATGGCCTTAAAAATCCCCTGTGCCCCGCCAATTCATCCTCCCTTTCTTCTCTCTGCCTTAAACCTCTGGCAACCACTCATCCTTTTCCTACCTCCCTCGTTTCACCTTTTCCAGAAGGTCATATATAAAAATCATAGAGTTGTTTATCCTTTTCAGACTGGCTTCTTTCAATTCCTAATATACAAGGTTCTTCCAAGTCTTTTCATGCCTTGATAACTCATTTATCCTTATTTTTCGATAAAAAACTGCTATGGTCTGAACAGAGCAAGAGTTTATGTTTTCACCTGGTAAAGGGCATCTTGGTGGCTTCCAAGTTTTGGCAGCTATGAGTAAAGTGGCTACAAACATTCCCATGCGGGTTTTTTGTGTTTTTAGCTCATTTGGGTAAATAACTAGAAGTGCGACTGAATTGTATAGTATGACTACATTAAGCTTTATTAAAAAAAAAAAAGTGCGAAACTGTCTTCCAAAGTGGCCGTACAATTTTGCATTCCCAACAGCAGTAAATGAGTGTCTGTCACTCCACATTCTCACCAGCATGTGCGATCAATGTTTAGGATTTGTGCCGTCCTGATAAGTGTGTAGTGATTGATCTTGTTGTTGTTTAAATTTGTAATTCACTAATGACACATGATGTGGAACATCTTTTCATATGCTTATTCTCCATATGTAAATCTTCTTTGGTGTCTGTTCAGATCTCTTACCCATTTTTGAATTGAATGGTTTCCTTTTGTTCAGTTTTAAGTTTGGGTTTTTGGTTTTGTTTTGGTTTTTTTGTTTGTTTTTTTGGTATATTTTGGATATAAGTACTTTATCAGATGTGAGGTTTTTCCAAAGACTTTCCCCTAGTCTGTGGCTTGTCTTTTCATTTTCTAACAGTGTCTTTTTCAGAGAAAAAGCTTTTAAATTTAATGGAGTCCAAATTTTCCAAATTTTCTTTTGTGATTCATGCATTTGGTACTGTATCCAAAAAGTCCTCACCAAACTCAAGGTCACTTAGATTTTCTTCTAGGTTATCTGAGAATTTTTTGAGTTTACATTTAGGTCTATGATCCATTTTGAGCTAATTTTTGTGAAAGGAGCAAGGTCTGTGTCTAGATCCATTTTTTTGCATATTAACGTCCAGCTGTTCCAGCACCATGTGTTGAAAATACTATCCTTTCTCCACTGCCTTGCCTTTGCTCAGTTGAAGATCACTTGACCATAGTTGTTGTTGATCTACTTCACGGCTTTCTATTCTGATCCACTGATCTATGTGTCCATTCTCTCACCAGTACCACAGTGTCTCAATTATTGTAGCTTCACAGTAAGTCTTGAAGTCAGGTAGTGATTTTTTCACTAACAAAGAGAATTAAGACCTGCCCTTGCAAGGTTCACAGGCGACTTGCTGCATATTTCTAACTCGGGAGAGAACAGAGCACCTGGGAGAGATCCAGACTATTCAGCCAGCCTGGACCCCAGAGTGAGGACCACATGGGGCAGAGGCCTCAGCTAACCCATCATGAATCTTATGCGTAAGTGGGAAGAAGTTTTTGCCATTTTTAAGTCAATGAAAGTTCTGGGGGGGGGGGTTGTGTTTTTTTAAAGATTTTATTAATTATTTTTTGGAGACAGGGCAAGAGCGAGCACACATGTGCTTGAGAGAGGGGAGGGGCAGAGGGAGAGGGAGAAGCAGCCTCCCTGTAGAGCAGAAAGCCCAATGCGGGACTCGATCCTACGACCTCAGGATCATGACTAGAGCTGAAGCAGATGCTTAACTGACTGAGCCACCAAGGAGCCCCAAGTTCTGGTTATTCTTTTAATGCCACATATGCTAGCCTATTGCAGGCACCGAAATTTGGACTGGGAAGACAATTTCACAACTTTAATGAAGAAAACCACTTTGATCTCTGAATCCTTCATCACAAACAGAACAGATCAGCACCAAAAATGCTCCTGTTAAGTGTAGTCACATAACATTAGTCATGGCTCTCTTAAGAAGAAAGAAATAAAACCCTCAGCTTCGGCAGATAAAGATAAGGCTCTTAATAGTAATAATTCAGACATGTCAGTGCATCTGTAGCCAGTGTGAGCCTCAGCTAGGCATGGAATCTTACCACCCAACAGAGTGTAATGTGCTTCAGCTCACCAGGGCAGAGAGGCTGAAAGCACGGGCAGGAAATCAGAGCAGAGAACAGGTAGAGCTGCCACACTACAGCACACAGACAGAGGTGCCTTGACAATCAGGGACTCACTGCATGTATTATGCAGAAGAGACTGGACTCAGTCCAACTGAAGAGATACTGTACCTGAAGGACGTTGTGATCAATTTCATTAGTGAAGACTGAGAAACCCATGCAATGAAGGGCACCTGATACCAGAACAGGCTTGAGGGGAAGAACAAGGACAGAGGAGGAAAATGAGCAAGACACAAAAGAGGTACCCAGACTGGGCCAAAAGGAGACTATTTTAAGGCACAGGATATACATTCCCACCAGAACCCTTGTAAGGAAGAGCCGTAAGTTCCTATCACATCCTCTGAATTGCCTAAAGATGGGGCATATTTATAGGACGCATTTTAATAAATGAGAGCAGATGCTGGCAAACTATAGTATGCAGTCCACATCCAGCTCTTATAGTAAATCGAGTTGTACTGGAACCCAGCCACACCCCTTTATTTCTGTAGTGCCTCTGGCTGTTAGAGAACTACCGTTGCAAAGCCGAGCAGCTTTAACAGAGACCATACCGATTGTAAAGTCTGAAGTATTTGCTACCTAGCCCTTTACAAAAAGTTTGCTGATGCCTGATCTAGAGTATAGATTTAGTCATTCAATAACTCTTTTTGTTGTCTTTGGGAAATTTCAAGTATTAGGGGCACCTGGGTGGCTCAGTAGGTTAAGCCTCTGCCTTCAGCTCAGGTCATGATCTCAGGGTCCTGGAATCGAGTCCCGCATCGGGCTCTCTGCTCAGCAGGGAGCCTGCTTCCTCCTCTCTCTCTGCCTGCCTCTCTGCCTACTTGTGATCTCTCTCTGTCAAATAAGTAAATAAAACCTTTAAAAAAAATTTTCAAGTATTAAAGAAAGGTTCTACTATCTTTACTTTAAAAGGTCCTACTGGACCACGAATGTCAATATTTTCTTACCCCCAAGAAAATGATAATGGCACTTGCTTTAAGGAGATGACTGGGAGGGTATGGAAAAGAAACAGTTACTTTTCACTGTGTTCTTTCTCTTCATTTAGACTATTTTAGCAAAAGCACATGTTAAATTCAATTTCTATGTATATCCATGCACGCATTCTTTTTACTTAATTAAAAAATGTCTCTAGCAACTAAAGTTATACAGATTAAAGGTTTTATCAAGGTTCATTTTATTTAACTCTTCAACTGTAAAGGGGAAGAAATAACCTCAAGAAAAACACAAAGCATTGAGAGAGTGTTTATAAGAGTAGAAAGTAGAAACCACTTAAATGTCCAATTTTCCAAAAAATGACCAAGGAAAGGGGATGTTATGTAACCTGTGGTATATCCATTCAATGGAACTCCACATTGCCATTACAATAGTGAATTACATATGCATTTACTCACATGGAAATATGTTCACAATGTGGTACTGAGGAAAGCTAGACAGAGCACAACATAAATCTCAAAATACACTCAACGTGCATATGTAACCACTGAAAAGGATGGGAAGGATATACATCAAAGTTAAAAAAATATGTATTTAAACAGAGTATGTTTTTCTTCTTTTGCTTCTCTGTACTCCTAAAATCTTCAACAGTGAACATGGATTCCTTTTCATTATTGAAAAGGAAGAAAATTTTAAAATATTACTGAATAGAGGGAATATGAGGGGATGCTGGTCATGTTTGGCTCCTGACCTGGAGGCCTGTAACATCACACGAATGTTCAATATGTGAAAATTCATCAAGCTGTACACTTACATGCACTTTTTGGGTCGATGCGCATATATGTACACACACGTAATATTACAGAGCCCAAAAGAGAGGGGGAAAAGCACTCATTCGCCATCCCTTACAGAATTTCATTCACTCATTTAGTACCTATCAACTATCTCCCAGACTGGACTCCATGCAAAGTATTAAAATAAAGACACACAGAATATACATTAATAGAGCTGGGTGGAGTACACAGGCACACAAAAAGTCACACACTTACATGTACATAAGTTGTAGGATTCAATTACAGGTTCATAAATATTTAAATAAACTAGCTTAAGCAAAAAGGAAAATCACTAGCCCAAAGAATGTGAAGCAGCACTGAAAAGGAAACTAAAGGCAGAGAAGCATCTAGGCCAGTGGTTTGCAGACATGATTTTGCCCCACCCCCACCCCCAGAACCTTTGGCAATGCATGAAGACATTTCTGGGCATCACGACTGAGAACACTAGTGGTGTCTAGTGGGTAGAAGCCAGGGATGGTGTGAAACATCCTACCATGCACAGTGGTAGGACAGTCCCTTGCAAAAAAGAATAATTTGGTCCCAAATGTCCAAGAGTGCCAAGGTACTCTGAGAAACCCTGAGGCCTTGTTACTATAGACATGGTCTACTGAGCAGCAGTTCTAACCAGCAGCTACAGAAGCAGGTCAGAAATTCAGAACTGGGGTCCCAGCCCAGATGATTTAAATCAGAACCTGTGCACGATCCCAGGTGTCTCCTAAGCATCTCGGGATCTGAGAAGTACTACCCTCAACTCTTGCAAAGAGAGTTAGGAACTGACTTTGCCAGGCAAGTGGCTCCCTGTGTGACTTCCCTTCTTTTGCTGACAATGAGATTCTGCCTCATGCAGAAATCCTGGCTGCTATGGATTCCCAAGGCACAAACCTCATAGTTCCTTCTATGAGAGAGGTGCACTCTCTTCCTCAGGTGCTGGGCTCACCAAGTCGTAGGTGGCTCCTAGCTACAGAGGAAAACAGAGTCTCATAAGAGAACTACCTGAACTTAAGATCAAGAAAACCCACACTGAAAATTCAAACGCATTTCTGAAAAACAAGGACAGTTAGCAAGACCAGACATTTGTTAAAGATTTGCTAAGCACCTATAATGTTTCAGACACTGTTCTGACTCTGGAACTAAAACAATGAAAATGACCATGTCCTGAGCCTGCCTCTGAGTTCGAGCTTACATTCTACTGCACAGAAGCGGACAAACACAGGAACAGAGACAATGCAATTACAGAATTCAAGGCACCCTAGGGCGTGGAGGGAGGCAAAGGTTCTAAAAAGTAAGGGATGAAGTGACAGAATGCCTAGGGCACAAGGACAAGTATTTTAAGGATTCTCCAAATGAAGTAACATCTGAACTGATCTGAAGGGTAATTAGCCAGAAGCAGCCAGGGGCAGGGCATTCCATAAGGAGAGCTCAGAGACAAAAAGGCCCTGAGGAGGAGCCTGGTAGGCTCACAGATGAGGGCAGGGTTGGTGGTGAGGAAAGCGGGCAGAGAAAGGAACTGGGGATCAGAGGAGGAGGACGGGGATAGGGCAGCAAAGAAAGGGACAAAACCGATGGTGCAGAAAGAGAGAAATATGGTACTGTTGTTTACATTAATTAAAATGACCCACCTTCTGAGGCGGGACAGGAGCTGGCACAAACTGACAAGGGCTCCAGGCTCTGGTAGCCTTGGAATCTGGCCTCCACCATTTATTACCATTTATTAGAAATGTGACTACCTCACACACTTATGTATTAGTTCACATATTTCAAATAATATGTGAAGATGACTTGGAACAAGCCCACTGCCTGTTTTCATATGGCCTATGACCTAAGAAAGTTTTCTTTTTACATCTTTAAATCTTTACATTAGAAATGGTTACATTAAGTACTTGCATTATATCCTGGATTTTGCCCTTGGTCCACAAAGCCTAAAATACTTAGCATGTGGCCCTTCACAATAAAAGTTTGCCACAGAACCAGGTGTGCGGGCAGCAGGTGCTCAGAGGTGAGAGAGATTACTGCCCTCTGTCATCTTGCCAGATTAGGTGGATCCCCAGCGGGCATGAGCTGAGGCTTTTTTGTGTAACACCTCCTAAAACAACCATTTGTTTGACTTACAATTAAAACACAGTCAAGTAATTTTCCAAGAACACGAAACTTAACTCTAAGTCTTGAATTAAAATCTAGTTCTTCATGTTCTCAAACCCATCATCTTTCAGTTGACTGTGGGAACTCCATTATGATTAAGGCTTTATTTTTTTTTATAAAGATTTATTTATTTGAGAGAACAAGAGAAAGCACAAGCAGGGGGAGTGGCAGAGAGAGAGAGAGAGGAAGAAGCAGGCTCTCCACTGAACAGGGAGCCGGAGAAGGGCTCGATCCCAGGACCAGGGGATCATGACCTTAGCCAAAGGCAGATGCTTAACCGACTGAGCCACCCAGGTACCCCCAATTAAGCCTTTATTAATCTGTTTTCCAAGCCAGACATGTTGTTCCAAGCATGTCTGACACACAGACAGTTCAGATGGAACTGCATGTGGGCGCCTGGGTGGCTCGGTGGGTTAGGCCGCTGCCTTTGGCTCAGGTCATGATCTCAGGGTCCTGGGATTGAGTCCCACATCGGGCTCTCTGCTCAGCAGGGAGCCTGCTTCCACCTCTCTCTCTGCCTGCCTCTCTGCCTACTTGTGGCTTCTCTCTGTCAAATAAATAAATAAAATCTTAAAAAAAAAAAAAAAAAAAGATGGAACTGCATGAATTTTATCACTTTGCTTACTGTATGACCAAAAGGGGGGCCAGGGAGGGGAGGAAATAATTGTTTTTGAGGGTAAGACTTAAATCAATTTATTATCCTTCTTTTTACTTTTCTCCTTTTCCAATTTTCTGTAAGTGTGTTACTTTTGTAATAGGTAACTACATTTAAAAAAAAAAAAAAAGCAAGCAGAAATAATCAGTCTTATGGGAAGTATCTATATTGTACTTTTTAAAGACAGCACTATTTTGACAGCCAAAAAAATACATTTAGGAATGCAGCATTACAAATTCAAGATCATGTCTTATGAACTTGGCTTAAAGAAAAGCCCTCTGAAAAAATACAACCTACCATCTGTACAATGTATTAAAAAATGATTAGCATAGTATGAAAAAATAATGCTGGAATAGCAAAAATTTTTTCGTATTTTAAGAATGCCCCTGGTTCAAGGTTCTTTTCAGATTTCTCTATGAGGTATAAGCAAAGGCAAAATGGAACTTCAAGTCGAGAAGAGAGACACAGGAAGTAAACAAAGATGGACAAGGAACAGTAAATGCCCTTTACTGAAGACGTGGCCCTGCTCTGGAAACTGCACAGAGCCCAAGAGAGAGAACCTTTGTCTGCATGCACCCATGTGGAGAGCTGTACAGGGAAGCCTCCCATCTCTGGCTTCAAATGTGAAGTCTGAGTCCTCCTTACACTATGTCAGCCATCAAAAGCGACAAAGGCCTTTCTCTGACAGCAGGGCTCTCACTCTCATGTCAGCAAAGTGAATCAGCAAAGCTTGCAGATGCAGAGCTGGGAAAAGTCCCTCATAGCTGACCATGCAGAGGGAGCAAAGGGAAGTGTGGAGCAGGCTTTCGGGCTGGGAGAGCGGCCTGTGGCCCCGTGCTCAGCTTCCCTGTTAATCAAGGAATAGCCTTGCACAATTCCCTCAATCTCCTTGAGCCTTAGCCACACACACACCAAATTTTAAAAAAAAAAAGAAAGAAAGAAAGAAAGAAAAGGAGTTAGGCCAAGACCTTATAGCCAAAAAGCCATTCTATGCTTTTCTGATGTTAAAAAATGAGGTGCTGTTCACATTTATACAAATAATACAGTATTATACAAATAATACAGGCTTAAAACAGTGACTTTCAAACATTGTCAGTTTTAGGAAACTGTGTCCCATAGATGTTTACATATTTTTCCCAAAATGGAAAAAAAAAAAAATTAACGTTTGAATTTCATACGTATTATAGGGGGTATTTAACATTCAGGTGTAGTGCCCCAAAGGTCTCCGAAACACCAATGCCTGCATCTGAAAAAGAAGGCGGGGTGGGTTTTGCTCCTATCTTGCCAGTGGGCCCTGGAGGACCCCTACAGATGAGCTTGGTCATAGGAAAAGCCAACCACACCAAGAGTTTATGGAGAGAATGACCTCCAGCCCTCTGTGGCAGCTGGGAGTTCGGTGCCTAATGGAACTTCACCTCTTAGGGGCCAGAAAAGCTCATTTAAGTCAGGAGGCAATCTCTCTGCTCATGATCTCCACAATCTCTTCAGTTTCATAAGTTGCCTTACTGGACGGTTGGAATAGGTGAAGTCCTTAACACTGGCAAACAAAAATGCTCCTTTAATGCTGACTTTGTTTGGTCTACAGACCGAAAAGACAAGAAAAAAAAAATCATACTTCTGACAATGCTCCTGCCAAGAAGGATCTAAGGGTTGGATAAGACAGACATACAAACATGTTTTCCCAGAGACTGCCAAATAAACTAACACAGAGGTCAGTAGTTGCTGTAAAAGCCCAGATAATAGGTTTGGTTTTTGTAGGCCACAGTTTCTGCTCCAGCTACTCAGTGTAAAAGCAGCGACAGACACCATGCAAACGTTCCCATTAAACTATGAGCACTGAAATTTGAATTTCATATCATTTTTATAGGTCACAAAATCTTTGATTTTTTTCCAGCTACATAAAAACATAAAGACCATTCTTAACTTGCAGGCCATAAGAAATGGGTGGGCTGTGGCTTCCTGATACCTGGCCAAGAGAATGAGACTGGTGTCCTATTCAGCATCCCACCACAGAGGATGCAAAGTGCAGAACCCTGCTTCGTAGGCTTGGTCACAACTGATTTACCCCTTTCCTTCCCCAAACACAATCCTTCAAAACAGTCCACCCATGGATCTCTCTCCCTTCTTTGCTCCCACCATCCTGGCTCCCCCTCATTCTGCTCACATTACTCAAACCACCAAAGCAGTTTCCAGCAGCATGGAAGGGGCAATGGGTTTTGAAAGGAGGTGGAGTCAGGTCACTCCTTGTGAAGCTCCCTCAGTAGCTCCCCAGTCCTTTCAGAATTAACTCCAAACTCCTCTCTCTGTAAGGCCCTGCCTCTCTCTCCAACTTCATTTGTGCCCCTCTCTGTGACTTTGACCCCTATGTAATGTGTCAACTTGACTGGGTCACACAGTGCCCAGACACTTGGACCAAACAATATTCTATATACATCTTGGATGAGATTAACACTGGAATCAGTAGAATGAGTAGAGCAGACTACCCTCTGTGTTAGTCAAGGTTCTCCAGGAAAGGGACATCTGCATGGCTCAGTCAGTTAAGCATCTACTTTCTGCCCAGCTCATGATCTCTGGGTCCTGGGATCGAGCCCCGCATCAGGCTCCCTACTTAGTAAGGAGTCTACTTCTGTCCCTCTCTCTCTCTCAAATAAATAAAATCTTTAAAAAAAAAAAAAAAAAAAAGGCTCTCCAGGGGAAAAGAGCCAACAGGAAATTGGCTAGTAAGATTATGAAGGCTGGGAAGTCCCAGGATCTAAGTCCCAGTTTAAAGACAGAGGAAGACTGATGACTCAGTTTAGCAGTTAGGCTGGAGGAGAGGGTGGGTGGAAGAGAGTAAGAACTTCACCTTTATCTACCTTTTTGTTTTATTTGGGCCCTCAGAAGGTTGAATGATTCCCACCCACATTGTGGGGGCAATCAGCTTTACTCAGTGCGCCAATTCATATCTCTTCTGGATATGAACACCCTCAGAGACACACCCAGAAATAATGTTTAACTGGATATCTGGGCATCTCATGGCTAAACAAGTTGACAAAATTAACCAGCACTCTCTAATGTGTAGATGGGCCTCATTCAATCAGTTGAATGCCTAAATAGAACAAAAATGTTAACCTACAGGTAAGTAGGAAGAAATTCATCCTGCCTGACAGCCTTTGAACTGGGACATCAGTTTTCTACTGCCTTTGGACCTAGACTGGAACATCAGCTCTTCCTGGGTCTCAAGTTCACCAGCCTTCAGATTATAACTATACCACTGGCTCTCCAGCTTGCCAACCTATCCTGCAGATCTTCCATAACTGCTTGAGTCAATTCCTTCTAACAGATACACACATACACACATGCCCCCACTGGTTCTGCTTCTCAGGAGAAAACTAATACAACCTCAACCATTGTACTTTTTGTCTCACTGCCTCAAAGAAAGGATACTCTTTTTGCATTTGGGCCTTTTATATTTCCTCTCTTCCAGAATTTCTTCATATTCTTCAGAACTACCTTCTCATTCAAGCCTCAGCTTAAATATCTCCTACTCCCCCAATATTCTTTGGAAAATAGCTTCCTCTCACTCTTTGCCAATGCTTTTCTATCTGTCTCTGTTTTTGTTCCTCTCAAAACATTTATCACAATCAATACATGGGTTCACCTGGACCACTGTGAAGTCCTCTGCCACCTTAATGCTGTTCTTGCTCTCAGGACCTATCGCTAAAATGTTAAGACTTGCTCTCCCAAGGAGCTATGTCTTAATCGTTAACTGTATATTCACACTGGTGATTCAGGTTAACAATTAAGTCACCAATACGCTTGATCCACGGTAGGAACTGTCTCTCCCATGATCAGACTGATGCACAACCTCAGGTTCTGGGTATCTCTAGTTCCCAGCAAATAGTAGGTACTTAAACGTCTGCTGAATTAATCAACTTATCTAGATCTCCTCACTCATTAGATGACTTCTGAATCTGCAAGACCCAGAGTAACAGCGGTAGATCGGTGGCAGGGGAGGAAATGAATGGGTACAAGATTTAATAAGAGTCTTTGCTTAGAAAAGTAGAATTTAAGAGCCCATCAGCTTAATGTCACACTATCCTAGTAAAGTATAAAAGCACAGTACTTTTTGAAAAAGTATAGTACTTTTTTAAAAGTAAAAAGTGCTTTCCTCCTCTTACTTATCACCACCTTTGGCAGGTTCCTCCCAGTAACTGCTTGCTTTCTATTCCTCACACTCATCCATGAAAAGAGCTTATGCTGCCACACAGTGCAGAAAGCAAAGTAAAAGTCAGGCAGTTATTCGTGGATTTGGTTGTGGTTGGTCTGTGGTAAAGCTGATGGCCTTCTGTTCTGTCCTGCCTCAGCCTGCTTCCCAAACCATAACAGAACATCTTTAATTTAGGTAAAACAATCTGATCTCAGGACATGCTACAACTTAATTGAAGATAAAATAATCTGTCAGCCCTGGTTACGTGAGGCTGTCACCCCACACCTGAGAGCTCCCCAACGAGGCCAACCACAGTCATCTGAAACCTGCCAGCAAGTCTGGGAAACCAGCCCTTGGAAATCATCCTTTGCTAGAACTGCTCTATCACAGGGAACATCAGACCCTCGAAGATCTTCAGGCCTGCATGTGCCTGGGATGGCACCCGGCTCACCTCGTTCTTTAATGCAGAACATTCATACTGGAGTGTGAAATGTGTTCATATCCTGTGAAGCAATTTTCTTTCCAAGTAAGAAGACCCCTTGTATCTGCTCTACTGAGAAGCTTAATCTTGTCACCTTTCCAGGGTGCATTTCCTGCTGCAAGGGGCTCAGTCTGAGGAAAAACAAAGCAGCTATTTTTTTTTATAGCTGCCCAACTTTCTGTGCATACAGCCAAATGGGCTTATCCACAGTGATGCCTCCACAAGCTCCCAAAAAAGACCCTCGACTTAACAGTGACTTACACCTGAGCACTTCCCCCTTTGAATTTAATTCTCTTTACAAGGCAGCACCTCGAGGTGCGAACTTCAAAACAACAATGGAGGGCAGCTGCAGGCATTACAGTTTCCTAGCTCTGGACCTCACTCTGCAGGCTGTTGACTCTGCAGCTCGGATCCAACGTGGGAGTGAGAGGTCTGGCATAAGACAGTTTAAAAAAAAAAAAAAAAAGCCAATTATGTGGGACATACCCTAAGTGATTAAGAACTGGCCGGCAAAACAGGAACTGCTTTTGATTCACTAGAAACACATTTCCCAGTCCTGCATTCTTACAAGGCAATGCAGCTCAGTTTGTAGTGCAGGTCTTGTTACACAATACTTCTTTATTTGATTCCAAGTACATATTCGTGAGATATTGCTAAAAGTCACAAAGGGAAAGAAGGCATTAATCGATCATGCTGATTCTAAGCTTTACCTCCACAATATACAGGGAAGTGCTAGAGATGAAGGAATGTCTCAATTTGCCTGAAAACCTCCAACATGGCTTTCTAATAATAAGTACAACTACTGGGTAAAAGCATTTCTCAGTCTCTGACTAGTGATGCCTCCCACAGCTGGTAAGATTAGGTTTCCAGTAAAACTTGCCCCCTGGCCCTCCCCAGCTGCATGAGTGAGAAATACAATAGTCTGTGCTAGATTCCAACTATACTTTATTCCTCAACTCAGATTCTGATTTTCTTTAGGAGAGCTGTTTAAAGCCAACTGCAACAGTAAAATGATGATGATGATGATGATGTCATGAGCGTTCTTACTGGAGAGCTTCTGCACCCGGCTTAGGCACCTGAACATACTAGCGGCCTAAGGATGCAGGGCCACAAAAGCTGACTAACAAGAAACGTCTATCTTAACAATCAGAACAAGTCGGCATTTCCAAAAGTGTAATTCACTAAGTAGGGAACAAGAAGTTTTCTGAGAAAACTGCATATAGGAAGTAGGGTTAAATAAAAATTAAATGGAATACTTTTTTGCAGAATTTCTCTGAGCCTTTAATATCCCAACATGTATGTTGAATCTTGAACTTTCTACCACTGAATTCTTTTTCATAAACTGCAACATTTTGTAAGGCTAGCACTCTATGGGATAAATTTTTGAGATCTTTGGAATAAGCTAATTAAAAGTATAGAAAGTATTTTACTACCTTTTCTGTCACACACATCCTCTTCATTATTTCCTATCACTCCATCATAAGGGTGTTTTGCATAGGGCAGAGTAAAATACAGTATTACACTAATAGAGAGGATACAGGGCAATGAAGATGTTTCCAAATGCTCACTGGCATTATTACTCCTATTTCCTACTTGGCTGGTATTTTGGGAAATTCTGGGATGGGTCTTTCCTCTGAAGCACATGGTGACCTAAAGAAAGCATGAATGAACAAAATGAGGGGCCGCATAGAAGTGTGACTGCCACATCTGTTAGCAGTGCATTTGGTGAGCCTTCCCCTGTCACTATATATATTCAGAAATAATGACAAAGAAATGCAGTTCCTCCGGGCAAATGAAATGGAGGTGCAAATTAGAATCACACCTCCAGTCTCATTTTGGTATCACTTCTTGTCTGGATAAACAACACTTACTCTCACTTTCCTACTCATGGCAGGTAGCCACTGTTAACACTTGCATTAGGGATCAGTCACAACAAATTACAGTTAAGTTTCACACTGCACTGCAGGAGGCAGCGTGGGCCCCAGGGGAGCACCGAGCTAAACTAGGCCCGTTAACAATTTTGAGATAACTATCATCGGGGCTGAAAAGGCCCCTTTGCCTCAGCCACATGAAGTGGTTAAAATTCTAATAGTCTAAGTGGTATCTTAATATTGCTGTGTATGGTCGTTTATTATTCTCTGTGGAGAGCAGCAGTGGGTAGCTGCTTGCAAAAAGGGTGATTTTAATCACCAATCATTTTCAAGAACACAAGAGATCAGTAGTAGTACTCAACTGTGAAAAGCCTTATTATAATGGGAAACTGCCTGTGTGGATTAAACACACAAACAGATTTCACTTCAACATAATTGTGATAGATGCTAAACTTGTGCCATGCGGAGAGTAGCCACCTTGCGTCATACAAAACTATCTGTGGGGAAGAAGAGGAAAATACACACTGTAGACTCACCACTTCCATGAATTTACCCTAACAGGTGGACAGAAGAAAAGGGGATTTTGTAACCCTGGTTCTACAATGGCTAGCTTATTAGATGTTCAAATAGGGCAAAGTAGTTCACCTTTTCTAGTGAAGCATACAGGTGAAACCTGGAAAAAAAAAAAATGCCTATAGAATCCACACAATCAACCTCTTCTAAAGAAGCCAAAAATAAAGTAAATAGTATCTTAGGAAAACTTAAGAATCAGCATAGCTATGAATAAATAGGAGAAATAAGCAATGTTAAACATCGTTCGAATGAAACAAATTCAGATGAACTCATTCTTCACCAGATTTGCTACATTTTTTGGCAGATTACTTATTTAGGGACTCTCTACCAAGTTCCTGAGTGATCCTGACATTTCAAGATGGGAGGGAAGAACTGAGGCCCTTTGTGATATGGGACCAGATGATTTTCCCAGATCTGGGAACAGGATTCATTTTATAATTTAGTACATTAAAAAGGTAGCAGAGATTTTTGACATGTTTTAATCCCAAGTAAAACATGGATGGGTTTAGGATGGCTGTAGATCTCTTCTCCACAAGGCTCCTTTCTATTGCTAAGTTTCAGGTATCTGCTAGCTCTTCTAGAAGTACACGAAAATTATTCGACTCCATCATATGTATGTCCCCTCATCCCTATTCCTTGGAACATCCGTTAAAGTGGCCGCTCTTATTTGGAAGAAATCATTATGTGAAAGGCCCCCTTATAGCCCAATGTTCACAAAGTTTTCAGTAGCAGCACTCCTTAATGACAGCGGTCACACACCAAACTCCACACTAAGTCCTGGGTATGCACGATCTACCTTATCCTTCACAACAAATCTGTAAGCAGGTTTTATTATGCTTACTTTACAAGTAAGGAAGTTGAAGCTCAAAGGGATTTTGAAATCAATTGCTCCTGGTAACATGGCCAATAAGTGATACACTATAGGTTCAACCCCAGCCTGTCTGACTCCAGTCAGTAAGCATGTACACATCTTTATTGAGGAACCAGAAAGTACAGTGTAAGGAAAAAAGACATGTGCAAATCAAGATATGTTATCAATGAGCTTAAAGCTTAGTGGAAACCAGTGTGAGAACCAGAAACCGGGATAGGCTACAACAGATTTCAGGCCAAGAGAGGAGAATGCAAAAGGTGGCTTTTGAAGTAAAGCTTGGGAGGAGGAAAATGTTCCCTTTTCTTATTGAAATCCTGTTCTTCTTTCCAGGCTCAACAGGATTTGGTAAGTGGGACAAGGGCATTTCAGACGAAGAAATAACAATGTAAGCATAAAAAATAAAAAATGAAGCCCACATGTTCATAAAAATGCAAATTCTGCAGGTTAGCTGAGATGTAAGTACGAGGAAGGACGTATAAGGTAAGACTGGAAAGATAGGATTGGGACAGTAATGCAAACAAGATAGGCTTTGGAATGGTACTAAACTCTTCCAAATCACTGCCAAACTCTATCTACCCTTGCATTTTCTCCCAAGCCTCTTCCTTCCATTTCCACAAGCATTTCTTCCCTTTCCTTTCACTAGGCCACTTAGTCTTCTACTCATTTTCCACCTTTCTTGAGCTCTCCTTCAAGTCCAGCTCAGGTTCTGTCACTATTCCTCATCTGCAAACCTGGCCTCCTGTACAGCATCCGTGGTCCTCCCTGACTTTGTCCCATGCCTTGTCTCCTCCTCCATCTCTCAATGTACTTAACACTTGTTAGGTTCACTTTAGGGCTCTTCCCAAAATAGCTCTAATGGCTTTGATAATATACCATTAACTCATCTCCTCCCCCAACTCTGTTTCACCCTCACTGTTCCCCATTTCAACAAATGAACAAGTGAAATTAGAAAGCACAACTAAGATAGAAATCTCATCATCAACCAAAACTCCTACCTTTCCTCTGATCTGATTTGGAATGTAATTTTTTAAAAGATTCTGTAACCGATCTCCTTAATTTTAGACTTATCCTCCTCCCAAGTCCTCATCCATATTTTTCATAATAATGAAATTTAATCAAATCACTTCTCTGCTTAAAACTTTTTAAGGTATCTCACTGGCCCTAGGAAAAAAAGCCTAATCTTTTAAACATGGTATAGGAAACCTATAAAAGGGGCACCTGGGTGGCTCAGTGGGTTAAAGCCTCTGCCTTCGGCTCAGGTCATGATCTCAGGGTCCTGGGATCAAGCCCCGAATCAGCCTCTCTGCTCGGCAGGGAGCCTGCTTCCTCCTCTCTCTCTCTGCCTGCCTCTCTGCCTACATGTGATCTTTCTCTCTGTCAAATAAGTAAATAAAAATCTTAAAAAAAAAAAAAAAAAAGAAAACCTATAAGAGATGGCCCCTGTTTGTATGTGTAAGCCTTGCCTCTCATTGCTCTCTCCCTTGTCCCTGTGCTCTCATTCACAGGAAGTACTGGAAAGTTCTTACACTCATATGCATTTTTTCCCCCTCATCTCTGGACAGGCCAGGCCTGGACATGGCCTGTCTCTCTGGGCTTTCTACATGGGCCTAGCTAACTAATCCCCCCCCACACCTTCCAGAGTCTCAGCTTATACGTTCGTTCTTCCAGGAGGACAGATGTGTCTCTTTAAGTCTAAGTTAGGAGTTTCTCTGCTGCTCCTCTACAGCACCCTGATAGATTTACCCTCTCCATTCCGTACTGCAATTGCCTTTTTTGTCTTTCTCACTCATTACCTCAGGAAGTTGTGCAAGATCTCCTAATTCCTGCAATCTCACACATGAGAAAATGAACTAATAAGCCAATACTACTGAATTCCCTCATATTTATATATTACTCACTTTTCACATCTCTTCCTCCAAATCTGAAGAAAACAGTAAGGAAAAGAACCATATTCACATAATTTTCTCCACTCTCTTCCTCTGCTTTTACACAGCAAACTTAGCTGATAACTGGTCCGTTTGAGAACATAACAAACACCTATCAGTAGGAAAATACAGTAAATGAGAGTCTTAACAAGTGATGACTCCATGTACCAGTTTTTTTTTTTGTTTTATTTTGTTTGTTTTTTTAAAGATTTTATTTATTTATTTGACAGACAGAGATCACAAGTCGGCAGAGAGGCAGGCAGAGAGAGAGAGGAGGAAGTAGGCTCCCTGCTAAGCAGAGAGCCCGATGCGGGGCTCGATCCCAGGACCCTGGGATCATGACCTGAGCGGAAGGCAGAGGCTTAACCCACTGAGCCACCCAGGCGCCCCCATGTACCAGTTTTTAAAGACTGTATGTATAAACTCCATTCACATCAATTAATGGTACCTGGAAGCTTAGACTAGAAATAAGAAAGATGGGGAAAAATATGCCAGTTTTCCCCTCTATCCTATAGAGTTCCTTATTTTCTTCATATCTCATTCATTCTTTTCTGTTAACAGTGAATTCTCCTAGTAAAAAAGGGATCTTGGCATGGGGCTGGGGGTGGCACCAGGGCGGCTCAGTCAGTTGAGCGTATGACTCTTGAGCTCGGCACAGGTCTCAATCTCAGAGTCATGAGTTTGAGCCTTGCACTGGGCTCCACACTGGGCGTGGAGCCTGGGGGGGCGGGGGCGCGAGGGGAGAGGGGAGAAAGAGCTGTTGGGTACAAAATGCACTTTGGGCACCTGAGGCCTCCATTTACCTCCAACAAGATGTTTAAATGGGACACAAGTAGTTGCCCAACTGTTTGACTCATCCAGAGAAAATTAAGTCTTAAAATCAATAAACACGTGAGTATGAATATTGCCTTTCAATAGCAAAAAGGTTAGTACCTGCCCCTTACTACACATTCTTGATGAAAAACAAAAAGGCAAATGTGGCATGTGTCTAACAAATCTTTCTCTTTAAATTGGGTAGTAAAAGCAGAACTTTCAGATGGGCAAAATTACAATCCTTCCCCATGAAAACTGGAGAGACAGGAAATGATGCAAAAACAATGCAGAAATATTTGACTGGTATTCACATTCTAGCTTGTACACAATTTCCAATTCACTTGCCTAGACAGTTAGCCATCAGTCTGGATGTAAAGAATTTAAGCCCAACCAAGAAACAGGAAGCATCAGTTCTGACACATGTGTGTTTATTTTGGTGGCTCACATCTGCAGATTTTCCCCCTCGATGTATCCTTTCAGAGCCAAAATGAGGGAGGGAACAAAGTTATTGGGCCTATATCCATCACTGTGATTATGATAAACTGAACCACCCACTGCATCTTTAGAAGGAAGTTATTAGTTTTACAATGAAGAACTCCAACCCATATGGAGGCAAAGTCTAGGAGTAAAGGAAGTCTATTCAATATGATTGACTTTATTCAGTATGCCCAATGGCATCCCAAAACTGAACTAGTCACATTCAGTTTAGAAACAGCTTATCTAAATGGATGTGTTCAGACTGATGTTCAAAGGCATTTGGTATGCTTTTGGGAGTCAAACATCAGCAAAGGATCTTCCGGACTTTATCTTGTGCTGATGATGAAATTACTTCCAAATAATCAGAACCTTGGATAAATAGTGAGTAACACAGTGGTGGAGGTCAAAAGTGCCATTACCAAATCTACACACCTAAGGGTATACATTAGGCTTGACAACTATACGGCATGAACCCAAAGCCTTTGAAAAATCTCCCACATACATTGAATTCTTGTGGTCTTGAACAGGAGTTGAAACAAACCCTGGCCCACTGGTTAAATCTTACTGACCACCTCTTACTGTAAATAAAGTTTTACTGGGACACAGCCATGACCACTCATTAATGTACTGCTTTGTACTGCAATAAAAGAGTTAAGTAGTTGTGGCAGAGATCACATGGCCTACAAAGCCTAAAATATTATCTTGCTCTTTACATAAAAAGTTTCCAGATCCCTGGTATAGAATGGTGGGTTATTTGCCAATCCTTGCTCTAAAAAACCAGCTTCTGGATCAAAATTATTTTGTCTTGATTCTATACTTCTTTACTTAAAAGACCCTAGCACTTAAGGCTTTGGGTTGGCCCAAAGACAACCCAACCCTCCACTTGGAAACACTATAGGAATGGGTCCAAATGGCAACCCTACAGATCTGAACAGATGCCTTTTTTTCTTCTGCCCATGAGACAGATGGTCCTCAGAGAGGGGAGAATAATTCGTCCATGAGAGAGAATTCTCTGTGCAGCACTAATTTTGGAAATTTATCCCTGATCCATCTGGCCAAAAAGGATTCCTTAGGAGTACCTTTGCTATTTGAATTTGCTTAACATTCAGGAGGGGAATCCTAAGTACCAAGGCTAGAATATCAGGTATTTTCTCTCTAAATGTCAGTAAAGCTTTCCAAGTCTGCCCTTGAGATAAGAAAACTCAAATACTTGTAAGAACAAAGGGTGATTATAAGGATGAAGAACAGCTAACCACTCATTTAAGGGCCCCATTGCAAAGAATTTGTTCATTTCTCTGACAGTAAGTAACCCTTCTGGGTAAGGAAAATAACAACCAGACATTTTTGCCATGTGCAGAAAGTAGGAGGAGCAATATTTACTCTCTGACCCTAGATGCAACCTTCACCTTCTCATTAAGCACTCTAACCTGTCTTTGATTTTCTGACTTTGTTGTACCAAGGAGCTTTTCTCCCTGGATAAAACCCATACATTTTCAAAGTTCATTAACTCAGATACGATGTTTTTTCCTCGCTTCATTCCTAACCCTGCTTCAGAGCTGAGTATTTGTTGGGTATGTTCCGTCCAGAAATAAGGGAGAGACAGTGGAAGAGCATTTGACTGCAGAAATAAGGGAAAGACAAAATTTAGAAGTGACAAGGAAAATTAGGCAACTGGAAATAGGAGCCCCACAGAAAGTAATTGTGTAGGGATTCTTTCCTTTCAGTTTCAGTTGACAGGCTTCTGAAGTCTGATGGTCTTGAGTTCGAGTCCCACTTCTACCACTTACTACCGAGGTAATCTTAAGGTCCTCAACTATGAACAAAATAACCTACTTTCCTGTGCAGTTATCAAAACAACTGAATAAAAATGCATATAAATCACTTAACAGTGCTTGGTTAGCAATAAGTCCTTATTATGTTTTTAAGTCCTTAATATGTATTTAACAATCTTTACGGAGCAAAGTTCCTGCTAAGAGCATAACTGCTGTCAGAAACAGAACAAAAGTAGACTAGGGAAAAGAATCACAAGGGAAAGCCATCTTTCTTGACTTTCTTCTAAGTCATACTTGGAGACAAAGGAAAATTCTTAGTAGAAAAAAGGTCATTAAATTCAATATCCACCATTCCTATCATTAGGAACATTAGAAATATCATTAGGAACAATAACAACAACTACTTTCAGAGTGCTTTTGGCCCCAAAACCATCTGTGGAGTTACTTGTGAGCCTGCTACGCCATCCAACATTGCCTTAGTCATAACATCAAGGGACAGAAGATGCAGCCTCAAATAACTGGAGGTCCCTGTAGATGATGCTATGCCACATCCGTCAATCAAGAAATAGTTACATGCCCAGCATTATTTAGGCAGAGTAGATTATGGAAGAAAAGAGTTCCTTCTACAAAGAAAATAGCTATAACATTAGGAAAATAATATCACTGACCCTGGTGTGGTAAAAGCACTTAGCTTAAATTTAGTCTTACGGGATTTTCTTTAAGAAGCTACTATTTGTTTACAAAATTGTAACACCTTCCATGGGAGATCCCTAGATTCGTGCACAAAACATAGGAACAGAGACAATGAAATAATAATAAACCAAGAAGCAAGAGTAGATTTTCAAGAAAACCAGGCTGGAGACAAAAATGACAAAGGACTTTATAAATGAAAATCAATACCTGAATTGTATCTGGAAGCAAATGGGCAGCCAGGACAGACGACAGAACACAGCTGCAGTGACTTCTAGCTGCTGTTAATCTTAAAGAGCTCACCTCTGGGGCAACTCCCTGAAAGCAAAGCAACATAATCCAGCTCCTCTCGCCAGATGCTGCTCTTTCTCCAAACTCCATGGGTTTAGGTTACATTTAAGCTCGCTTTCACCCATGTTGCGAGCTAATTACAAAGAATCCACAAATGTGGGAATGAACTGGGAATACCGCAGGCTGCTGTAACAAACCTTAGCACCATCTGCTGAAATATTAAGATGCTTGTTTTAAAAGTTGACTGCCAGAGAAGCGGGTCACAGCACTGGCAGTGGGGAAGTTCTCTTTAATAATTACTTTTTACTTCTCTTTCCAGCACATAAACAGTGGAGCACTGAGCACTGAACCAAAGGTGAACAGTCCAGAGATAAAAGACCACCTTTGCTTACCTTCTTCTCCTGCTCCAGGTGCCAACAGGAAGAGAGCCTAGAGAGCCTTGGTCATCAAAGGACAAGAGAGATGGTCAAAAGATTGTGGCATATTTGTGTGTTTCAGTGAACAACAACAGTTATTTGGGAAAATACATAGGAATGTCACTAAAATTCCTTTCTTTTTTATAATGATTTGGCAGAGAAACAATCAAAGTATACCTGTACTGATGGAAGACGTCATGTAAATATGGTTTCATCCAGGTGTGATCATCCCTTGGACGCTCATGGAATTTAAGGTTCTCTTTGCATACTAGATGTTTCTCTCTCACAGAACAGTCAAAAACAGCCTCAGGTTTGTGAACAAAGAGCAGGCTGACAGAGTTTCAAGGGGCTTAGGGAAGGGAAAGGAAAGTCTTATCTGATTTAATGTCACTGTTCACACAATCATACACAATCATACCGGTGGACAAGAAGTAGACAACAACAGCTCTGGTCGTTCGTACTCTCTCAGCAAAGGGAAGAACATCCATCAGTCTCCAGGTGATAAGGACAGCAACCACAGTAAGTAACGGCAGCCACCATCTCTTGAGCACACACACCATGTATGAGGCATTACGCGATGGGCTCCACCTGCTACACATTAATCCTTCCAACACTCTGAGGCAGGTACCGTTTTCTCATTTTATAGGGAAAGGAAACAGATGCTTACAGAGGGTAACAACCTTACGCAAGAGTTCATCAACCTGGAATGGGCAGAACTGGCACAGAAGCCAAGCAATCTGACTGCCCGCACAAGCACTGTGCTCTAGCACCCGCAGACATGCTGTCAGCAGGCCCGCTTACATAAGGGAGGGTCATCATAAAGTACACACAGCAACGAGGAAGACAGACTCTATAAGAGTTGAGCCACATGCTTCACAGAGACAAAAAATGGAGCCAAAGTGACTAGAGGGGCGCCAAGCCACCCATGTTCAAGACCCTTCATTCTTGTGACCACCAGCTACTCTGCCTGTCTGCTTCTCTATACTCCACCAACTGGCTTCCACTCTGTAACTGCCAAGTCATTCACTGGCTAGACTACACATACTAGCCATTCTTGAGTCAAATACCAAGGGTCCACTTAACAGAGGTCAGGTACAAAAGCCTGGGCCATGAGGGCTGCAACTTCACACGAGTTACTGGAGAGGCAGACAAGCATGAAAGGAGCTAGGAGCACAGCAGACCCCAGGCTGCTCACGTAGTACTGAAAACAACTCTCTAATCCTACTTGGATCCTGACTCAACATTTTTGGCATATACAGGGATTATTTATACCCAAAAAGGCACACAGGATTATTTCCCAGTCTCAGTAGTTTCCGTGTAGTGAATATCTAGATGAAAAAATGGGTATGTAAAGATCTCCTACTAATAAGTGTGAAGAGTACCAACGAAACAGACTAGTAGCTTGTGAAAGCTTTTCCTCTCCCTTCTTCACTTTGTGTTTGTTTCAATGTCCTATTTATCAGAATTAAAGGTGCACAGGTTCTGATTTCCACTTACCAGGAGGCTGGTCATTTTTCTTCATTATGTGGAGGGGTGGCTCCGAGTTTAGCTCAACCATCTGTCGTCCCTCACAAGCCTGAGGGAATCACAGCAGGACCAGGAGAGTTTGCCAACCCTCTCGAGCAGGCTCTCAGGGCAGGGTCGTCAAGTCACTTCCCAAGCCTGTGTTGACCAGACAGGAAGAACACATGACTATATATAAAGCCAGACATGTGGGCCTGATAGGCCGTAACAAAAGCGAAGTAACCCTGTGGGAGGAAAAAAACCCATCCCCCCAACATTCACTGTCAAAGTCTCAAGTGCTCAAACGGGACACTACCTTCAACTCCAAATGTCTCTAAAGCCAAGAGGCCAAAAATGGTCTCAAGGTAAGTAAGACGTTTTATGTAGACAAAAATTAATGAGGCAAACATTCAGCTGCAACATAAGCCAAAAGATAAACAAACCTCTACAATAAGTGTAAATAATCCACTGGGAAGAATGCTTCACTTTTAAAGAGGCAGGGCATTTTAAAACGTTTTCCTAAGAAAGCTAAATTCTAAAGACACGGGTATTAAGTGTTATTAGATTAGATCCCCAACTACTAATGCATTTCAATTTTACAAGCCTTTCTCCATGAGATGTTTACAATTCTCAACTATTCTGCTAACAACTTTTCCAGCCTCTTTTAAATACACTTGTAACAAACTGTTAGACTAAGCATGGGAAACCTATCCAGGTTTGGAATCAACAATGGTGAGTGTTTGCTCAGAGACTCTGCCATTTACCAACCTTGTTCAATTCAGCCAGTCCTTCCTCCACCTGGCTGAGTTTTAGACTGGTTTTGTTGGTGTTTTGTTTGTTTAAGATTTTATTTATTCATTTTGAGAGAGAATGCACACACATGGGGGGAGGAACAGGGGAAGGAGGGAGAGAGAGAATCTCAAGCAGACTCTGCACTGAGTGTGGAGCCCTAGGTGGGCTCTCATGACCCTGAGATCTCAACCCAAGCCTGAAATCAAAAGTCAGACGCTTAACCAACTGAGCCAGCCAGGCGCCCCCCTGGTTGAGTTTTAGGTTCTTACCTATCCAGCCCAATCCCATCTGTAAAAGAGCACATTAGCATCTACCCTATCTATTTCACAAGATTATGAATACTTTTAAAACTTTAAAACTTTGAGGTAGGCATGAGGCATTTTCATTTCTAATGGCCGCATGGGCTCATGTCTTTTTTACCTAGCTTTCCACAAAATATGGCACATGTTGAGAGTAGGTTCCAGACCCCATGTTCAAATCCAAATTTAAAATCTCAGCTCTGCCAATAAATCTTGGGGATTTATTTAAGGCCATGTTTCCTCAGCTGTTAAGAATGGAATGCACAAAAGTTAGTGTATGGAATTGTGCAGTACCTCACACAGCACTCAGCTAATGGGATACTCGATGAAGCACTGGTTTTCTTATTCTAATCCCATGGTCCCTTCCACCTAAAACTTCCTGAGCTACCTGATGGTTCTGTGATACCACAATTTCTTGCAATATAGTAAGTGTGTATGCATATATATATATGTATGTATGTATGTATGTATGTATGTATGTATATATATATATATATATATATATATATATATCTCTATCATGCCCAAAATGAACACTAAGCCTTCTTCCTAGGGCACATTCTCCAGAAAATAACCTTCCAACTTTCAGCTCTATTCCAAAAGCAGAAAAAGTCAAAACAAAAGAAACTGCCAGAGAGCATGAATTTTAAAATCCTGATAACTGGCACAGAAGAAACTTCTACTCTCAGCAGTCACTTTATCAACTGATGAATGAGTTGCCTTTTATTATTATAGGAGGATGTTGAAAATTAAAGGCAAGGAGCAAGCTTCACCACCAAATTTAAAACGCAAAGTTTGCTGAGTTATCACACCCACAAGTAGCGAAGCAACTTTTTTCTTTTATTAGGACGTATCGAATACTTAAGGCCAACAAAAAAGATTAACAATGGTTTAAATATTGCAGGGAAAAAATGCTCTAGAAAAGTTTACTTGGAGGGGTTGGAGTGTGAATGTACCAGACCCAATGTTTTTTAAAAATTTCAGGATACAAACAAGAATATATTTAAACTCTAAGAGTTTTCATTTTGAGGTGAATATAAACATAGTTATGGAAAGGCATCCAACATCTACCTCCCTGCAAATGTAGCAGTCATACAAGGGTGGGGCTCCCTACTTCCTGACCACACTGATCAACAGAATCATTTATAAGCCTTAAAGGTACCTATGCTCTCAATGGATAAACACAGAGAAACACCTTGAGCCAAAGTAGTAAGCAGCCAACCCTCCATACACAAAACTGCCTTAAATTGATTTAAAAAGGAAAGATTGGCTGGCCAAGTAGGCTGCTGAGTTCTGATCACTGTTTGTGGTACTTGGCAAGGGTAGCGATGAGAAATTATGAAGAGTTCTTAGAAGGAAGTGGAATCTTAGAAAAGCTGAGATACACAATTCTTCCTTTTTGAGAATAAAGAGGGCAATGCTTCCGGCCAACCCATTCAGAGGCTTCCTGGAAACCGTTCAATTATTATTTCCCTGTTCTATTTATCCTTACATATGTATTTATCTATATAAATGTATCTTCCCTTCTCATAGTGACGACAAAACACTTTCCCATCAACCTCAGTCCTTCTCAGGATAACTTTTCAGTAAGTAAGGGTAAAACTGTTGTGGATTCCACCTTCAGCCCTTGGTAAAAAGTACCCAGAGAACTGGCTACACAGGTTCTTAACTTCATGGAGTTCAGCCAACCAAATGAGGGAATAACCCAACCCCAGAGGCCATCCAAACACTGCTGCAAGGTATGCAGAGACAGGACAACTTCCAATGCATGCATTCCAGACATACTGAATCAATCTCTGAGCCCAGGATTCTGTTTTAAGAAGCTCTCTGGGTCCATCTTAAGCACATTCAAATTTGAGAAACACTGCCTGAGAGCACGGATTCTCAAATTTTAATGTGCATATGCATCAACCTGGTAATTCCATAAAAATGCAGATCATGGTTCAGTAGGTTGGAGGACAGAGACCCAGTGAGTCTGCATTTCTAACAAGTTCCCAGGTGGTATCAGTGCTGCTGATCCATGGACAATATTTAGAATAGCAAGACCTTAGAGAACAGAGTCCAACAACACTCTTGTTCTATGTACTATAATAATTTATTAGCAATCTAATCTGGGAACCAAAATTACGTGATGTTGAAGGTTGGAAGGGTGGTAATGGTAAGTAATGAGACCCAGCCTAAGATACTGTGCAGTTTAGAAAAAATCATACCTTCCATTTCTATGCACTTCAATTTAGATAGTGAGTGCTACTGCAAAATGTATTTCCAAGTATCATTTCACCTGATCCTGCTCAATTTCTAAATAACAGCCTGGTACTTGGAGGCCTGCAATTCTAATCACACAGCAAGTGCTCAACATTCGTCAAGCCAATCGCTTCTCTTCTACCCAAGCTGCTCACCAGCCAAATGAAGGCATTTAGTCCAATTAATCCACAGGCTTAGGTACTCCTTACAGGTGCTAGAGTGTGCACGACCATCAGGAAACATTAAAAACAGAAACAGCCACAACTTGTACCGTCATAATTTTCTACACACAGAAAGCAGTAGGGTAACTGTGTATGTTACCACCTAAAGAACAAACGTTCTCTCGTCTCTGGAGGCAGAAAAATAAAGACTTTAATCTGAACTAGGTTCCATTACAGCCTGAGAGCTTTCTGATTTCTTGGAGGTGCAGGTACCACAAGACACAAAGGAAATAATCTGAGTCCCAGTCCCCAAATGCATTCTCTGGGCATACTTTAGTTACCAAATACATAATTGACCATTGACCTATCTGGACACGGAGAACTCTCTTTTCCATTTAATTTAGCAATGATAAAAGAAGCTAAAACACCCCCTCCCCATCAGGGGTTCCTTTGTCTCTTCAACCCTTGGGTTTTCCTATCTGTAATAGAAGGATGATATGATGCACCTTTCAGAATTACCATGAAAACTAGCAACAACTCATTTGAAATGCCCAGACTCCTGACTGGGTCATGGTTGACATTCAACAGAAGAAAGTCATTATAACAACATAGTTTTATATGATGAGAGTCTGAGATGATTTAAAGAGATATTTGTTCAAATATATGCCAGAACTCCACACAGAATGTTATGGATGGGGTATTTGTACCCGCCTCCCCCTCCCCACAATGCACATGTAGAAATGGAATCCCCAGTGTGATGGCATGTGGAGTGGAGCCTTCGGGAGATAATGAGGTCATGAGAGTAGACTCTAATGAAAGGGATTAGTGTCCTCCTGCAAAGAGGCCAGAGAATTGGCTTGCTCTCTTTTCACTATGTGAGATCACAACAAAAAGTTGGCAGCCTGCAACCTGAAGGAAGACCCTCACCAGAACCTGGGCAGGCGGGAACCCTGATCTCAGATGTACAGCCACCATCACTGTGAGGAATATCCTCCTGCTGTTTAGGAACCTACCCGTCTCTAATGTTGTATTTTAGCAGCCTGAATAAAGATACTGCACGTAACATCCTGAGATTCTGGCATGACTCTCTCAGGATTTAGATGTAGTCAAGAAATAACATTAGTCAAGCTATAAACTCTAAGCAGGGAATATTCTATTACCTAGAGTAAATTCAAAGAGGCCATGTTACTCTTCTGGCTATTAATACCATATTATTTCCATAAAAAAGGGAAGAACCATGAAATCTCGTGTTTATAAATGTACACCAACAACAGGTCACCTGGGACCCCTGAGAAACTAGGCCAAAGACATTTCAACTTCTCTTTACGTTTCTGTCTCATTCTCACTGATACACATGCTATATAGACATAGAACCAGATTATACATTGTCCAAGAGAAAAGACATTAACTGTTCATATCCCTAACATTCACATTTAGAAGACCTTTCTACTCAAGAACAGAAACAGAATGCGTATCAGAAGTCCCTGGGTGGGCAGACTTGTACTTCCTCCTGGAGCACCGTAATCCCTTCCCCATACTTTCCCTGGGGTCATCATTTTACAATTTAGTTATTATTTCTGACCCTGACTCGCCCTCAAAACAAGCAAGCAAACCTGAAATGTTTAAGAAACACAGATACTAGGGGCTCCTGGGTGGCTCAGTGGGTTAAAGCCTCTGCCTTTGGCTCAGGTCATGATCCCAGGGTCCTGGGATCGAGCCCCACATCGGCGGGCGGGGGGGGGGTGGTCTCTGCTCAGCGGGGAACCCGCTTCCCTCTCTCTCTGCCTGCCTCTCTGGCTACTTGTGATCTCGCTCGGTCAAATAAATAAATAAATTCTTTAAAAAAGAAACAAACAAACAAACACAGATACTACAAGCATTAATTTCCTGACAGAGAAAATACATTTAAGAATATACTGGGTCTAGGGACGCCTAGGTGGCTCAGTCCGTTAATCATTGTCTGCCTTTGGCTCACGTCATGATCTCCAGGTCCTGGGATTAAGCCCTGCATCAGGTTCTCTGCTCAGCAAGGAGTCTGCTTCTCCTTCTCATTCTCCATCTGTGTGCACGCACGCGCTCGCTCTCTCAAATAAATTTTTTAAGAATCTTAAAAAAAAAAAAAAAAGAATAAACTAGGTCTCATACCAACTCAAATTCGGAACAGACAGCAGCTCCTCAAACTTCATCCTTCCCTTTTATGTATTCTACAAGTAGGCTGAATGCTCACAATGTGCAAGGTGCTATAGTGGACACAGAGGAAAAGGAACACCAAGCTGAATCATAGAACATCCTACTCTGGGGAATTCCCCATTCTAGAAAGTGAGCTAAAACATGAACAAACATATCTATGTATTACGGACTTTGCAAACAAACACACACATACTCCAAAACACCCCAGCAGGACTCTTTTCCAAGAGGAGATGTATTTGCAGCAGTAAACCCAAACCACCTCATTTTAGGGTAAAACCAAATACCTAACAACATGGCTGCCCACTATTAACCATGACAATATCAAGTGTTGCTTGAAGTCAGATACGAAGCTGAAGCGCTTGGGTGACTTACTAACTGTAGTCCTAGACAAGTTTCTGTACTTCTTCAAATCTCATTTTATTGCTCTGATAAATAGGGATTATTACAGTACCTCCTTGTGATTTTAAGATTGATACATATACTGTATATAAAGTGTTTAGCATGGTGCTTGACCCAAATACATAGTCAAATATAAGTTTTCTAGGTGAAAAATGAGGTAGGGGGGTGCCTGGGTGGCTCAGTGGTTTAAAGCCTCTGCCTTCAGCTCAGGTCATGATCCCAGGGTCCTGGGATCGAGCCCCGCATGGGGCTCTCTGCTCGGTGGGGAGCCTGCTTCCTCCTCTCTCTGCCTGCTTCTCTGCCTACTTGTGATCTCTGTCTGTCAAATGAATAAATAAAATCTTAAAAAAAAAAAATGAGGTAGGAACAGATAACAACAGGCTTCCTGGAACCTGAAAAGACTACAACAGAAAAGGAAGAAGAAAGAGACAGAATAGGAACACCCTGTATTCCTAAATCCTTTAAAGCCCATTAACCATTATACCAAGATGTCTCTACCTTGGCTGAAAAACCTCCCTGCACTATGAAGCCCATCTAGAATTTATCATAGGGCCAGAGAACAAGAATCTGGGGGTGAGCCTCAATATTAATGCTCCTAAGTTTCAAAAATGAGTGTCAAGCTCAAAAGTGATCATGAGAACCACCGTGGAAGATAAAATATTTGAGAAGTGCTGTAATATTTGAGACATGTTTCAGCTAAGATCTGATGCTTTACTTTGAGGCTAATATACCTAGCTGCCTACTCTTCACAATCTCAGGATCTCTGTATTAAATTATCAAGCAGTCTTCCTAATGAGGTTTTCACTGATTCATCAGTACGACCTCACCTCCCCGGAGCATTCATTGCAACAAAAAGGACAGCATCACACTGAGGTGCCTTCACTCCTCCATTCAGGTATTCTGGCCAACCCATCTAGCCACGTTTCCACATCCCTCTTATCTCACTTAACAGCATCTCTGTTGAGTCTTTCCTTTATCCAAGATAATGCTGCCACACTGCCTTCAAATGTATTCATAATCAAATCTGAGTATTTAAAAAAACCTTGTCCAATAAACATACTTTAATCCTAGTAGTTATATTGCCCTCTAATATACTGGTTAGGTTTCCAAAAGGTTTAACAACGTGAGAAATGGTCTCAAAAAGTCTGTAGAAACAAGAAAGCCATCAATAATTCATATTACAGGGGCGCCTCGGTGGCTCAGCGGGTTAAAGCCTCTGCCTTCAGCTCAGGTCATGATCCCAGGGTCCTGGGATCGAGCCCCACATCGGGCTCTCTGCTCACATCTCTCTCTCCTCTCTCCCTCTCTGCCTGTCTCTCTGCCTACTTGCAATCTCTGTCAAATAAATATATAAAATCTTTAAAAAAAAATTAAAAAAATTCATATTACAGTTATTTACTCTTATTCAGAAAGGGAAAGGGGATAATGTCTTGCATTTTGCTGAAATTTTTGTGTGTTCAATTCAAATCATGATTTTTTGGGACTATAGCATTGTTGAAAAATAAAGTCACCCAAAGAGAGAAAAATTTTACAGGAAAATTTGTTAAAGTTACTAGATTAGGGGTACCTGGCTGGCTGTGGTGGAGCATGCAACTTGATCTCACGGTTGGGAGTTCATGCCCCACAGAGGGCACAGACCTTACTTTAAAACAAACAAACACACACACACACAAAACAGGGGCACCTGGGCAGCTCTGTTGGTTAAGCATCTGCCTTTGACTCAGGTAGTGATCCCGGGGTCCTGGGATTGAGCCCCTCATTGGGCTCCCTGCTCAGCAGGGAGTCTACTTCTCCCTCTGACCCTCCCCCCTTTCACGCTCTCTATCGCTCTCTCTCAAATAAATAAATAAAATATTTAAAACAAAACCAAAAAACTAGATTTTTAGTTTACAGGTATTCATACCTCTCCAACTATATGAAAACTTTTATTGGAGGGTGTGATTAAAGGAGAAATACTACACTTGACTTAGTAATAATAGATTAAAGCTGGCTAATCAAACAGATTGCCATCTGGTCAATCAATTGCCATTTGAAAGGCTGCTCTAAAAATATCTTCATGTAAGTGTCTAAATCTTAACAAAATGTATTGACTCCTAATTAATTTAGGCTAGCTAACAGGAAACAAATTTTCACTGGACATTTTAGATTCCCACTTATAATACAATTACCAAAACCCTCCAATATTCCCAAAATATTTCCCCAAATAGAGATGAAAAAAAACATATTCTAATTCTACTCTAAACTTTCCAAGAAGTCACTATATACTAGTCTTGGGCATTAAAGCAATCTCTAGCAGCCTTTAAGATAAAGCAGAGTTCATCAACCTGCTTCAGCTTAGTGCACTGGCAGTAAAACACACGAAATACATATTTTCTTTTTTGTACAAAAGCAAATAGCCACAGTACAGAACAGTTAAGCAGGTGGCTGGCTACCCACTAACTTCGAGGCTATCTACTCTTCCAAAAAATGGGGACAATCTAGAATTCCCTGCCTCACAAGTTGATGTGACATTCAAATGTAAAAATGTATATAAAAGTATATGATGAATCCTAAAGCAACAGGACTATTAAATATGTATACACATATACCCTCTTCTATCAAAAGTATATTCAAAGGCAAAAGATGTGATAAAAACCGTGAAACCCACAATCCCTTCATTTGAGCTGCTGTTTGGGGAAGTGTCAGGCATTAAATTGGAGCCAAGATTATCTAAGAAGTCATTCTTCACTACAGATATAAATCTGAGGCACCAGACTGTTCTGTGAATCTTTCTCACACTTGCACATGTAGATTATCCCACAAAAGCCCCAACAAATCAAGAGCAACAAACAAGGAGTAAAAGCAAAGGACAAATTACTGAGAAAAGCACATGATGCTTTCGGATGAACCATGTTCAGGTTTGCACAGGGAGGACTCAGAAGAATGGGAGCAATTCATTCTGTAGCATCCCGGCTTTATGAAGCCATCCTGGCTTCCACAGAGCAAGGTGTTTAAGTGACTCTGATCAGCACAGCATGCTGATGATCCCATTGTACATCTGATTTGGCTCAGGATCACCCAATCGAATTTGGTAACAGAGTAGACTCCAGAAGAACCACCCGTTAAAAACAATCCAAATACAGACTCTAAATGGGCATAAGGCCTTTTGTGATCTCCGCTGGAGCTTATAGTATCTAACAGCTGCAACTGTGACTGTTCTAGCTAATTGCTCTCAGCAACAAAAATAAACAATCGCTCCAGGAAGAAGACTGTACCCGCCAAATATTAATGAATTTTTTAACAGTCAGAAATCTCAAATCTCGGTTCAAAAGCCCTGCTACTGGTTAAAAAAAAAAAAAAAGTCTCCAAGAACAAACAGGGTTGACGTGGCCTAGACAGAAAGTCCTTATTTTGTACTTAATCCTCCCCCGCACTTCTGCCCCCCCCCAAAAAGAAAAGGAAAACTGCCTTGTGTCTGGAAGAATTTAAGCAATGAGATATTTTAACTCATGTATAACTTTTTAACATATGGGGGAAAAGAGTCGTACTGATTGGAGCTATTTTTAAAGTGCAGCTCTACCATAAAAATAGACATTTACTCATAAGGATGCTTGAATAGAGAACAAGCCCAATCTACGTCTCATTGTTAAGAAAGGGGTGAAAAAAGGCTGCTGTGCTTTCTGGAGAGCCGTTTATGGTCCGCCTGTGATGTCATGGCAGGATCCAGGTGCACTCTAACAAGCGTCTTTCAGCCTCCTCAATCCTTTTAAAAATGCTCTTCTACCATCAGCTACTTCTCTGAGCACAAGCAATAAGCAGCCAGTATTTACTCAGACCTTTGCAAGAGGGAAGATCACTGCAATCAGAGACGCATGGAAGGAGAAAGAAAAATTACTCACCCACAATTAGGTGCCTCATCATCCTCTCCTCGTCCAGCATTTCCTTTTGCTAAGGAGAGAAAGGAGAGAAGCAGTTGACTTATCAGTACTCTGGGACATCTATATGTCTTCTGTGCATAAGAAGTAGTAATTTCATAGCTCTCTCCCCATTCAGGCCCCAGCTGCTTAGGTGACCCTCACAACCACATACCCGCCGTAGATAATGGCAAGCAGGCATTTTAGGCATCTCCACAACATAATGCTTGGAGACATCAACCTGGTTTCTGGACGTCAACTGGTCTTTAGCCTGCAGCAATGGAGTTGTAATGGAAAACCATGTAGAGACCCTGAATTTAAGCCCTCCACGAGAAAATGTCAGCAGCAATCTGATACCATAAAAAACCAGCAACAGCTTTCACGTGCCAGGTCTTGAACCCAAATCAGAATGCATTAGTTTATGTCTAAAACAACAAAACAAAACAAAAAACAAAAAAACTCTCCATACACACCTGGAACAAAACCAAAAAAGGGGAAAGAATCCTTATCAAAAGAAAACCAAAAAGCAAATATGAATGTTAAAGATTGTTGTTTAAAAGACTAGATACATAATCATGACTTTAAAAATGTCAGAGAAAGAAAAATAAATAAATAAATAAATATGCCAGAGAAAAAGAGGTGCTCAAATATCTTTTTCACAAGAATGAGTTAATTCTGATTTGTGCTTTTTGTACTTTATAAATTTTCCACAGGAACTGTATTATTATTGATTGAAATTAGCCACAGGGATTAAAATAGCATCAAGTGCCTCATAAAAAAATGTATGCATCTGCCTATGTTCAACTTCTAGATGCCATATATATCTGGCAGTATTTAAGAAATCCGATTCCACAAAAGAACACAGTTTATACAAGTTAATTTAGCACGTGTTTTAGTACTCAGTTATAGTGAAGGGCAAAGAGCCAGGAGTTAGGAGGGCTGGATTCAAGTGCCAGGTCTCACATTAGCAAAAGAACCTTTGAGAACCTCACCATCTCTGGGACGGACGCACATATCTGCTGAACAAGACCCCCAAAATGTCTTCCAGCTCAAAACCGGAGAAAAACTGGACATAAATTAAATGTTAAGCCCAGAAGCATGGCATAGCTACTGGCACAGAGCAGGTGCTCAATGTATATTTAATGAAAGAATTACCAAAAGGAAGTTTTAAAAAATATTTAAAACAGAGCATCCCAACCTGTGTGCCACCATGTCGAAAAAGGGCTAACAGGTGTGTCAAGCTACCGATCTCCTCAGGAAAACAGCCAAAACCATTTGTAAAGCACAACTTTTTAAGTATACTAGCATTACGCACACAAGACCATCTTTATTTGGAGAAGTTCATGATCAACTTATAAAAGAGATCAACTTATAAAAAGTTCAAGATCAACTTATAAAAAAACTGCCCCTCATTAAGAAAGACAGCATGTGGGTCTCTATCAACTGATACTCAAGCCATTTCATCTGAAAACAGAGAGCATGAGAAGCCCTTTGCTTAAGAAGCTTTGAAAGGGACTCTTCTCACACAATTATGGGTGTGAATAGGTACTTCTCTTAAGAACAAAGTCTGAAAACCAAAATCCTCTCAACATATACTTGGGTACATATGGAGAACACACAACAGCAACCATTCTCAAAAGATGAAGTTCTGCAAAAGAATATTTAAGTAATACAGTAGCAACTGCAATGTGTGGCTTGAACATTTATAGCAATAGCTACTTATCCTTTTTGATAGTAACTGGGGAATTTTTCGGTGTGAAAACCTGCAATATTTCTTGCAATTATTAAAACTCGTAACATCACAAAACCTATTTTTCTTTTGAGAAAGGAAAAGATCAGAAACATATGGAGGGGGTTACTTTCAATGTGGTGCTTAACTGTACTTCCCAACTGGCTGCTTTTCCTTCCGCATTCAACAAATGGAAGTTGTGCATCTTTTGGAAGCCCCATCGCCTGTATTTATGGGTCATACCCTTCCCTTCCCCCGTCTCACCACAGTCACTTCACCTCTGTCTCATCTGCAGTGCAATCCACAGAAAAAAGCTACCTTGCAACTGTACTTCATTCCAAAGTGTGGGTCACTCAGAAGGGGGCTGCCAGTTTCTTCAGATCGGCAAGGAAGTCCATGGTGGGGCTGGTGGCTTCTGAAACTGTCCAGGGAGGATTCTCGGAAGGAGTGTACAATGAAAATCAGAGTTAGAGATGGCATGTGGCTGACCACAACCTGTAGGTCCAAGGGGCCTGCAGAATAAACAAACAAGTCCTCCTCCCTAAAGGGCCGCTTCAATGGTCTGCCTTTCTTTCCTATGGTTCTTCATGAAAAGGGAAGGTGTGGTTATAAACTGAGTTCCCAAAAAACCCCAAAAATGTAAAAAGCTATCAAACTAAAACCTCATCTTGGAAATACCTGAGGAACATCTGAGACAATGTTCCCCTCATCTTATAGGAATGTGGCTCTTGAGCAATATGGATTAAGAATGAAAATAAACTGCAGTCCTATATTAAGAGCCAATTGGGTACTATGGCCCTAGAAATAGTATAAACACTAAAGAAGGAGCACTTTACCATCTAAAATCACGGAGTTTGAAAGATATACACACTGACAAATAGATTGGTCTGTGTTCTGGGGAGATTACTGGAGAGATTTTGTAGGGATTTTTGCTTTTGTTTTGCATACACTGAACAAATGCTCCAAATAAATGTCTACCTTAAAAGAAGGCACTGTCCTTCCTAGCAACTCCAAAAATCACATACTACCTATTATAGTAAGTATTTCTAGTGCTGCAGTAGAAATATGGGCAAAGGAACAAAAGCAAAGTTTTGAATGTTTAGATACTTTGTATTTCATTATGGACTCAAATTTCTGACTCACCTGAGATTTAACTAGTCATAGACATAAAAATGTTTAACAAAATCAGAGGTCTATATTGAATGACTGAATTGCCCAGAAAATACTATAAGTAGACAGAAGCTTACCCACATGTCTTTGATCAGTGTTCTCTTCTTGACTTCCCACCCCCCCAATCTCTTTCAAATCCCACTTAATGCCCCAGCTCAATTGCTACCCTGTGTGACTTCCCATTTCCACCCAAATTACCCTTCCAACACACACACACACACGCCACTCCCTTCCTCTTCTTTTTAATGTACTTTGTCCACAGCACTCTTGATCTTCTTTCTACTGTATAGTTACTTGTAGATGTGAACAAATCTTGAGCACAAGACAAGACTGTGTGAGAACAGAGAAGCGTATGTCATGCAAACACTTATGTCTGCCCCTTTGAGACACTGTACATTGTGGGGGTTCATGCTTGGTTGCTATAAGGTATTTGAAAATGTAACACCCGTAAGTATTTCTGGGGGTTAGTATCAATTACTACATCTTAACCTGCATCTTTAGTTAAATTAAAAGTAATGTTAATATTGAATTTGAGACCGTAAGATTGTGACATGTCTTAATTCAAAGAATAATGCCAGTCGGCATACTTTTAATATTCAGGGTATTTTACCATATTAGTGCTTTGTAAATCATCACCCCTATGTTATATGTTTACAGAGGGCAAGAACATCTGGCCAAATTCTTCCATCAACCCAACTATTCAGATGAACAGTGTCTTATTGTATATGATAACTTTCATTTTGTTTCAGAAAGGATATGGACAACTTAATGCATATGAGAGCACTTCAAGATTCACTAAATGACACTAATGTCAGAAAAAAAATACGTAAATGAGCTAGTAATTAAATCCAAGAAAGGAAAAGCAGGATCCATACATAAGAAGGGGAAAGCAGGTTCACCTTTGCAAGTTGTAACTGGACTTAAAATAACTAAAGCAAGTTAGCTTGAAACCTATTCTGGGCTCTCAGAGCACTTACGACATTGTTTGTGGTCCTGGCCCTGTGGCTTATCTGTCCTCCAATCTGGGTGACAGTTTCCAAAAAGTAAGAGCCACACCTTGGTCATTTTTATAGACTGGGGGCACAACACACAGTACACAGATAACCAATAAGCCCATGCTGAACAGCCAAAACAACTTCTGTTTATTTCTATAAACCAGAATTCTGGAGAGGTTAATTTCAGTAACCCTATTATTGTTAACAGGCTGCCTGTATTAATGGTATAGATGTTTTAATTCTTCCAACTTAAAGGGAATTGAGCCTATTTCTGGGAATTTTCAGAGAAAGAATACAAAGAATAGTAGAGAAACACGAGCCATTCCCTGCAATGACTGAAGTTATAAATGTTCTTCAAACAATAACCTTTACGATTTGGGCAATACTTCTGTTTGAGGTTCTGATATGGTAACAGATACAAAGGATCAAAACCAATGCCTCTTAAATGTATCTTCTGATAAAAAAAAAATATATGCATACTCTTCTGGAAGTATATTAAAATTTCAACATAGTTACTGTTAAAATATATGCATTTCCTTATTTCTAGGTAACCCTCTGAAAAGGATGTTACAAGCTTTCACTACATTTTTGAACCTCTCATAAAGCAAGGGTAGGACTCTTACAGTCTTTTTTTTTTTTTTTTTTAAACAAAAAGGCTAAATTGCTAACACTTTTACTCAGACCAGATTGAAACAATGTAAAATGACGTTAAGATTTAAAAATTTATGTTGGCAACCCTAACACAGAACTGCAATACTCTAGGATTATTTGCATTATTTGCATTATCTCTCCCTGAGGGGAGAAAGGATTCTAAGGGTGAAAAAAATCTCTGAAGTATACCAGTAGTCTCACCAACCTTCTTTCCTGAGAATTTCTCCACTATCTGCTCAAATATAAAAGAACTGCTGACATGCAAACCAGTCAAAATACAGGTAGCATGCAAGAGGAGAGAGGTAAGGGGGTGGGGGGGGGGGAGATGTTCTGATATCACAAAATCAGAGTATTAAATTCATATAATAAAGAAGCAGGTATGGAGATTTGAGATTAATTGCATGTTAGAAGAAAAGGAATTGTCTTGTCACTCAGCTATGCTCTTGACTACTAAGTTGTGAATTCAGGACAATTACTTTAGAATGGCTTTTTACAAAAAAACAAAACAAAACAACTTACAGATATCAAATTTTAAAAAGCCATTTAGCACACTTTATAAGAAAAAAGAAGTACTTCATTAGTGCATCAAATTTTCTTAAGTTCTACAGAAGTAGACTCTTCACATAAAAGATCAGCGAGAAGTATTTTTCTTCCTCCACAGACCTGGTAAGGATGTGTAATGAGAACTGAACAGGTATACGCAACACAGATTTGGCCCAGTTCCCGACGTGGACCCGTGCTACCCACATCAGCCTTAACCGAATGAAAACGGGAGTTTCTGAATTCAGAGAAGAGTCGCTTCACAATCTGGCACTTGGGCAACAAAAATAAATCTCACACACCAGCAGTTAATCCCACGGGTGAATTAAACCTTGCCGGCAGAAGCAGAGTAAGTTATCTTCCTTCTCTGGTTTTTCTTTAGCTCAAGTAAATGTGTGAGGACAATTCTCATTTGTTTAAAAAAAAAAAAAAAAAAGTTGGTGATTATTAAATCAGAGAAACAGAATGATGTCAGCATCCAATTACCCAAACTTTACAACTAGCAGATGAAAGCACGTATTCCTCTAAAAATTACTCATTAAGTAATATTTGAAAGCTAACTATCAGAAATGTCATTCAAAAAAATTTTTTTTTGCACATTCTACTTCAATTAACATGCTTCTGGAATTCTTACTTTAGATAACACAGCGTTCAACTAAAGCTCTGAGAGAACCTCTTAACTCAAGAGGGTAAGTTTATAAGCCTGAGCACAGGAGGAGCCCCCAAAATGCGTATAAAGACCTACTCACCACACTGTTCTTTCCCTTCAACTTTGTTTATTGATGTACTGAACATGAAAAAGTACAAAGAATCCAAACACAAAAGAAAACATGTACAGCCTCTTAAATACTCAACAGAATATATTTTCTATTCCAACAGATGTGAATTAAGTCATACTGTACAACTTCAAATAAATACCAGCCTTACATTTTATTAAGTGCTCTGATAAACACTGTAAAGTGAAGCACAATTTGCATGCCCTCTCATCAATGCCTCGGTTTGCTACAGTAGTATAGGAAAGAAGCATGTAGCTGCTGTTTTCCCAGGAGGGAAACCTTATTTTTTTTTTTAAGTATATACATGTATTTTGTTTTTTAGTTTTTTTTTTTTTTTTTTTTAAACGCAGAAGGTTAACTCTGACAATCTAAATGCACCTAAGGATATGAGAAAGTGCTAAGCCAATTGATTTCTGAATAGCATTGAGTGGGTCAGCATGAAAACTCGCTTATTCACTTTAGCACGCGCCTCACAGTATATGTACTGTACTATACTGAAAAATTTTATAACTACAATTTTAAATAATAAAAAATAAAACTCAACGCAACCGCAAAGATAATGTACAACTATGTTATGCATAGCACATTGCCTGTTCTAAGGGGAAGCATGTGAGCATCTCAGTTTATACAAAAAGCAGGACGTAACTATATAGTTCTCAGTGCATCCTGATGAAGGCATTTTTGCCTTCAGCTTTTTTGAAAATTTATTATAAGCTAGATGCTAATCAGAAAATATTTTGTATTTTTTAAAATTTCTTTCATACATGGTAAAGACTTATTTTATTATTTCCCCAAATAGTGGTTTAAGCATCATACAAAGTTAAATTTCAGTAGCATACAGATATTTATGATTTTTGTATGAAAAATGTAAGGAAATTTGTTCAAAACCTATGGTTATACTCATTTTTTTTTACCACAAACATATTTATAAACGAAAATGTAGCATCACCATAAACAGCTGAAGCTAGACTATCTACAGACAAAATTAGCAACAAATCTGATGCACTGTAAATTCAAGTCCTCAGGACAACAAAAGTGATTAAGCAAGACCTCAAGTAACAATGTTAATGCCATTTACAAAGGAAAAAACTGATACAAAAACATTCAAAACCTGAACATCACTTGGCATGTAAGGGAAAAAAAAAATCAAATTAGCTGAAAGGTTCATAAACACAAGGTCTTATTTACATTACACAAAGCTCAGGTGTTAGCCTTGAACGTAACTTTCAAAATACCTTCAAATATATCCAACTCAGATCACTTTTGCCGATTTGCTGCAGTACAAATCATGTGCAACATCTTTTTTCCTTAAGACAAAACAATTCTTCAAACAATACTGCAAGTACATCACTAAACACCATGAGCTCTATCTGAAGGGATTTCTTTAGGAAGAACAGATTTTTTTTCCCCCATCTCTTGGTAATTTAAATTTCTTGCCTGCTCTTATATATTCTTTTGTAAATTTTTTTTTATTTGTTTCAAAATCACAAATCAATGTGAGCCACCTATCACATAATAACCAGGATGATCAGACGCTCCACTGGTGATTACAAAAACGAAACCAGCAGTGTTTCCCCCATTGATTCTACTCCTTTCATACAAAGATCTCAAAAGTAGTATTTTCTACATCATAAATCTTTCTAAATTTTCCAACCGCTGCAAATTTCCTGGTAAATTTTAAAAGCTCACTAGGTGTCATATGAAGAGATTTCTCAAAGTATTCAAGTCAAAATATTTGTTCCAGGACCAGTAAAAAGTTTCTCCAAATTTTCTTTTTTATAAAAATAGATGCTTTTTTTAAACCCACATCAAAGAGGCTCTTATCTCTTTGGCAAGGTACTGCTTTACGAAAAGTTCTCCAGTATTCTTACAATAAGCGTTTATAATGTAGCCCCCCCCTTCCCCAACCCAAATCATAATTACAAAATAAATACTGTTTTTAACTTCATAAATAAAAATGTAAACTTCAAAATACTTTTCTTAGACATAACAGCAATGCTTTAAATGTAAACCAAACACAAAGCTAATTGGAAAAAGAAAGAAAAGGGGGAAAAAAAGACACAACCAACTTAAGAATTACAACACAAAGCCTCAATATTTACTCACAGGTTCAAGGCAGTTATGTAAAAAGAAAAGAAATGTCTTCCCTTAGCTGAAACACTTTAAAAGGTCCACCTTCTTCAAAGAAGGCAATAGAATGCAATGTGACAGGTAAAAACCCTGTACCTCTTGTCCATATTCAAACATAAAAGATATTTAAGAAGTTTTAATTCAAATACTAGCAATAAAAAATCTCACATATTTCTTAGGATGCTAAGTAGTCGTTTTATCCCCATCTCAACACTGACTTACAAAGACATTTACTAATGTATAAAGTTTCTCTTAACTTGCCTTTGTTGTATAGTTTTCATATATAAATGGACTGAGGACAAGAGCTCATTAGGCTTTGTGCGTTTTGTTTGTCTTAAAGGAGACCTGCAGTACTCTGTCTCCCAGACGGTATCCATTGAGGCTAGCTATCGCCATGGCAGCCTCATCATAGTTTGTCATAGTCACAAATCCAAAACCTTTGCATTTATTGGTGTTAAAGTCACGGATGACCTTCACGTTGGTGACAGCTCCAAAAGGCCCAAACATTTGCCACAGGATACTCTCATCTGCGTCAGGAGCCAGGTTGTACACAAAAATACACCACCCTGTTCCTGGGTGCCCAGGGATATTAATTCCAGCCAAACTGGTCATTCCATCAATGGTCATTGGAGAAAACCTACTAAACAAAATAGGAAACACACACACACAAACCACACACCACACACCACACACACACAAATAGAAACAGAGGTTGGTTACAGCAATGGACGTATTTTTTTTCCCCTCCCAGCCCAAGAGTTGCAGTAACCCCCTCCCCTCCAACAGATATATACAACTATCTGATGTTTCAACCAAGGTCTGTGTGTGTGGCTTGCGGTGACATGCTATATTGACAAGGTATTAATAAATTATGAAATGGCCATTATATGCTGTACTGAACAATACGACCCACAAGAGCAAAGAAATATATTTACAATATATTTAGAAATGGCTTCATGAATTAAGCAGGATTGGAGGGAGGGGGTACCAACACATACACACACATGCTATAGCGTCGCAATGCAATATAAAACAAATAATGGGGTTTTTAAAGACCAGGTGGCATCCAGTGGTGTACAAATACTCAAATCAACCGTGCTTCAAAAAGCAACTTTTCATTAGGTTGTACATGCAAAAGAAAACTGAACACAAACTCATGAAGGGTGTCACTGCCAAAATCAAAGAAACTAATCAATTATGGGAAGGGATTATGAGTATCATGAACCTCTATCATTACCTCTTTACTCCATAAGCCATATTGAGCAGATTGTCCAACCTGCAAAACATACATTTAGCAAACTTCAGTTTTTAATTTTCCCCCTTGATGTTCAAGAAAGCTGGATTTGTTACAGCCATCTTCCAAGGGGATATCTGTATGTTAATTCTATGTGAAGTCTCAGAACTTTAGGTCTTTTCACATTCCTGGGAAAGTGGGTACCCACTGCCCCAAGACACTAGCTCTTCCGATGGATGGTTGATCCCTACAGTGACCAGAGCCATGCAGGCGTAAGGTAGGTGGTCATTCAGAGAGGAAACGTGGAGGCTCTGCAGCCATTCGTCTTTGGGTTCTCACCTATTACCAGGTAAATTCTAAGTTCTCCATGTGCACTTATGGGTAATTTATACTACTGTTTAAAAAAAAAAAAAAAAGACAGAAGAAGAAAACAGGCCTCAAATGGAGTCACCTGTGCTGAGCCCCATGTCAGCAAACTAAGACTTAGTATCTAATCTAATAGTAGGTTCAAGAACACAAACTTTAACCAGTCAAGCTGGAATTACCTGGTCAGCTCTAGTGATGTACTTTGCCTGAAACGACTCCCACCCCTCTCCCCAAGGAAGGTGACCTTGCCTGAAACAATCCACTCTTTGTTAGAAATGTCCCTTTTCCTGCTCCCTTCTACCTATAAAAACCTTCCATTTTGTACAGCTTCTTGGAGCTCCTTTCTATTTGCTAGCTAAGATGCTGCCTGATTCATGAACTGTAGAATAAACCAATGTGATGTTCAAATTTACTCAGCTGAATTCTGTTTTTTAACATTAAGTTTTATAACTCCATTGACTCCTGTGTATACCAGGCACACTGATTAAGTGACTTGCCAAAGACCATAGGGGTAATAAATAGTGACGCCAATATTCCATAAATTTCCCTTCAACCTCTCAACTCGGAAAGACTTTCATTTCTTACAAAATGGTGTGTTACAGGTAGAAAGAACCTTACAGACTGTATCAGCTCAATCTGCCATTTCTCCTTGTGCTCAAATAAGGTGCAGAAAAAGACAACAGTGAGCTTCAGTGAGCAACAGGGCAAAGAGTTCAGATGCTGAGATTGATGCTTATTTTGACTACGCTACAGAAAATGTAGCTCTACGCAAAGTCTAAGTCAGGTAGAAACCAACCAACCACACTGAACCTCCCTTAAAATTTTTAAAACAAAGTAGTTGGGGGTAGGTAGGTACTCTTTAAAACTCTCCATCCTTTTCCTATTTCAAAAATTAAGTTGATTTTATAATATTTGCTTCTTTTTGCTTAGAGACCATTCTGATGTCCCAAATTTCCATAATGTATACCAATTAATTACACGTATTTAGAGGAGGTGGGCACAGCTTATGGTAGACAGAACCACCTTCAACTGCAACGATGTTCAACACTCTCCAAGTGAGACCCTGAGGCAGGGGGAACAGTTTTGTTCTTTAACACCTATGAAAGGTAAGTCTGAAAAATGCCTCAATGTTGTTGTCTAACCTGTGGCCTCATATGAGACTAGGGAACACATAAGAAAGCAACTGCTTCTAGTTTTATAAAAGCCAAAAAACCATCTCTTTCTGGTGTTTTACAATTGGAAAAGGAATCTTCACACATTCCTGTCCACAACCACCTGTGGGCATTTTGTGTGTTTTGTAAAAATGGAAAGAAATAACTGAGCTGATGCAATGCAAAGTGTAAGGAAACAGAACAAATCACAATGACAAAGGATCCTCATCTGTGTATGTCTGTTGTCTTGTCCCAACATCCTCTCAGAAGCAGGGACATGTTCATTCCCCACTGTGCCACTAAGCATAAAGCATACACCTGGATCACTGCAGGTTTAAAATAACTATCTGTTGACAAATAAAGCAATAAGGTTACAAATACTATCCTTAACTACTTAATCCAGAATGAAAAGTATCAGGAGGGCTGGCCTGGGGAGCCTGTTTGCACATGCAAGGAGAAAGCACGTGTGTGGAAAAAGTACACAGGTGGGAGGGCTTGGGTTTTCTGCAGAGGCAGTAAGTCAAAGACATCAAGGCTTTATACGCCAAAAGAAAAGCCACAAACACCAAAATAAAGATACATACAACTTAGTATCACCAACCATCAAGTAATGTCATACAGAAAATTTCATACAGTGACCGGAATGATAAAGAATGCATTTGGCAGGGGCGCCTGGGTGGCTCAGTGGGTTAAAGCCTCTGCCTTCGGCTCAGGTCATGATCCCAGGGTTCTGGGATCGAGCCCCACATCGGGCTCTCTGCTCAGCAGGGAGCCTGCTTCCTCCTCTCTCTCTGCCTGCCTCTCTGCCTACTTGCGATCTCTATCTGTCAAATAAATAAATAAAATCTTTAAAAAAAAAAAAAAAAGAATGCATTTGGCATATGATACCTGTAGAGTAGAATGGCAACTGAAATCTCCTTCCAAAGTGCTGAATGGCCCAGACACAGAGACACCTTATCGATTCACTCAAAACAGAGTTACACCATCTCTGCCCAGGTTGGGAGTATCACACTTTGCCACCATCAATCAGCTTACTATACCAACCAAAAGCCCGGGGATGGAATCTCCTAAGCAAGTGTTCAGTTTTTTCAAGACAGGATGGAAACCAAAACTGCTCCAGAAGTGAATTACACGTGTTAGGGAGAGACATCTCTTTCCCCATTCTCCATCCAAGGATCTTCCAGGCAGGAGGCCTAAGACTTCTACACTAGGATCTCTCAGGACCCTCTCAGTGAGCCTCCTAAGCAATGGGTGCTCCACGTGAACACTATGCACCCCAAATCTCGTAGCAGCTGGAAAACCGTAAACTAAGCATCTTCTCTTTTAACTGCCTAGTTTACAGTTCGCTCAGACATAGGACCATTACTGCTCTCCAGAACTATACATTGTTGTTGGGTGTGTCCAGAGCTCAGGACAGCCATCTTTTATATGTGGTCATTTAAAAACAGAAGCCAATAGTTAATGGAGACTAAGTCAGTAGTGTCCAGAATGATCCAGGGGGGCTGTGAATGACGACATACTACAGTGTGGAAGAAGAGAGTCCATTCAAAAGATACATTCAACTTGAAAAGTATTCTTTATTCAAATTTAATGGCTGTACCGCAACCAGTACCCTCACTCAGCAACAAGTACCCTCAATCAGTCCCCACACATTGCTTCCTTTCCTGAGGGAAGACTGAGCAGTCCTCAAGGGAGGTGGCACTCTTCCCCTGTTCTGTACCTTGGATATAATCCACTTTACAAATAGCACATTAAGTGGATCTGGAGGATTAGATAGGGAGGCCTAGCTTTAATTTAAAAAAACCTCCAAGAAGAGGTAGCTTCACAATGATTTCTACAGAAATCATCATGATCAGAGTCAGGATGATACCAGTAAAAGCAGTCCAAGTCAACAGAAACAGGGAGAGCTGACTATTTCTGATTATTTCTCCTTTTCCTAGTACAATGTCCGTGATGAGGTCAGACACAAGATAATCCAACATGCAATTCAAAATTACTAAGATACTTTCACAAATCTTGCCTTAAAGATATAGGATTTATTAAGATACTGGATAAATGAAGTCAGTCAGCATGATAATAAGCAAGATATTTAAAATATTGTTTCTTTCATCTTTATATGTATTTTCTATGTTTGATTAGGGTTTAAGAGTTCATGAATGTGGGGCGCCTGGGTGGCTCAGTGGGTTAAAGCCTCTGCCTGCGGCTCAGGTCATGATCCCGGGGTCCTGGGATCGAGCCCTGCATCGGGCTCTCTGCTCAGCAGGGAGCCTGCTTCCTCCTCTCTCTCTGCCTGCCTCTCTGCCTACTTATGATCTCTGCCTGTCAAATAAATAAATAAAATCTTAAAAAAAAAAAAAGAGTTCATGAATGTAACAGCACCAAGCCCATGTTCATATAATTTATGAAAAAATTATATACTGGGCATAAGGGTATAAACATTTTCCTCTCAACAGGAATACAACTCAGACAACACTATTTTGAATATTAGGTAGAGCATTCTCATTTCAAAGTTAGAAGTTACAAAAAGAAAACACCTACTTAATTTCTAAGAAATTTAGCTGACAGACTATGGGGAGGCCCACACGCAAGTAGAAAGGGAAATGTGAGGTCAATTAAAGTCAGAAATAAACATATAAAGAGAGATTACTAATGGGTAATAAAGTGCAACTCTGAACTCTACAAATAATGATTCTCAAAACCTCTCCAAAGCACTGGCCAAGATGTGCTTTGAAATTAAACCACAAGATCATCAACTTACCCCTTATCCTATTAGATGGTGTCATCTATCCTCTAAGAAAAAAAAAAACTACTCAGGAGGACTGATACCGGTTTCTTCCAAAAGGAAATTATAAGAGTAGCAACCAGCACATGCCTTCAATGCAACACAAGCACGGATTTAAAAGGCTGCTTTAAAAATGCATAAAGGCTTACAGAAGCAGGCACACAGGCCATTAGACTAGATCACGTTCAATAAAATCAAAGCTGCTCCACAAGAAGAGAGATGAAAAATTTGGCCAAAAGCTTAATTCTGACACCATGTCCTAAAAAATATACTTAAGGGGCTTGAATTATACTATCCATCCCAATAAATAAAGACGGTTTTATTTTGAAAACTGTAGTCAATTAAATAAACATATTAGATCAGCAGTGTTCATGTTAAAATAATTCTCTATTCCTTGGGTTGACTGAGCCATAAACTTCACAAGCCCACTTTTAAACTTAATCCTTATTGCATGGGTTTTACATTTTTCTGACTTCAAAAGATACGGTGCATTTCATGAGTATTAAAAATACCCTTGAGGGGCGCCTGGGTGGCTCAGTGGGTTAAAGCCTCTGCCTTCAGCTCAGGTCATGATCCCAGGGTCCTGGGATCGAGCCCCGCATCAGACTCCCTGCTTAGCAGGGAGCCTGCTTCCCCCCCTCTCTGTCTGCTGCTCTGCCTACTTGTGATCTCTCTGTCAAATAAATAAATAAAATCTAAAAAAAAAAAAAAATCCTTGACTATTATTATAATACTTAGAACTTGTATTCTCCAGTCTCCTTGAACTCCCAAGGTACTATGACGACATAAGAAACAGAGTGAGAAATGCACTGTCTACTGGAAAGTGCCAAAGTAAAGGCCTTTGGACACAGATGTCAGGGACAAAATATCCCTGCAATGATCTAGATCTGAGTGAGAGAAGACCAAATACCAACATAAGAAGCAAGTCCTTTAATTCAATAGTCTTTGTGAAGAGAAAGTAGATTCAACCTTAATTCAACAGAAGAGAGACAAAGATACGGGTAATAACACCAAGTTTTTAAAGTATTAAAAGCAACCAAACATATACCAGGTTAAACCTGAATTCTAGGAATAAAGGCTCACAATTTCTTCCAACACTGCGTCTAGACCAAGCACTTTCACTTAGCTCAAAGACTAGTTCATTACTTATTATCCACACAGAGGTTTAAGGAAGGAACGGAGGGCAGTAGAGACGAAAGTGAGGAATCTGAAAGCAATCTTCTGTTTTCTGAAACTGAGTTTCCCTTACAACAGACAGTTCTTATTCCCATTTTCAGAATTTCTTTTCCTAGCAGTCAAGGAAGAATTTCAAGTTAATAACATACGGAACAAAAAGATAAAAGCAAAGGATGAGCAGAAAGATATTTAGAAAGATATTAAATGTGACCACGAGAACATCCTTGAAAGCTTTCCCAACCCACAAGTAAGAAGCACGAAGCATGCAGGAGTGGGCTGGGTGGGGTTGTGTGCAGACACAGCAGTTACAAGCCTGGTCTGGGAGTCTCAGCGGGCCTCACCATTTCAATGATCAGGCATTCTCCTGCAGATCCTGCCACCTCAGACCTCTTGTCTGATCTTCCTCATCATTTAGTCTTGACCCTCAATACACAGTTTTACTTAATAACTACCATGAAATGAAATCAGAGCTTACATTGGGGAACACCAGGAAAAAACTAACAATGTAAAACGAACACAGCTTTCCATTACCATCAAACATTTTATATTTTCACAGGGTTGAAATCAACCAGTAAGTCTCAAAGAGCCTCCCTCTACGTAAGCTCAAAACTCTTTTGTAGACCCCAAAGAGGTTACCTGGATAGGCTGTCCAGGAAACACCTCTAAAATTCCTTCAAGTTTGCGCAAAATTTGCAGGAAATATTATTTACTTTAAGATGCCACACAGGAAACCTACAGGCGGAGCTTTAAAAATACAAACAAAAAATGGTTTTGTGAGATTTTTCTCTACAAGGGCTAGTATCAAGCTGCTTCAATGCATCTCTCCCCCTGCAGCCATGGCCTGGAGTACCCACCACCGTCATGGGGAGCAGTGTTTCCTGACAATGTGTTGGTGTGCGGGGCTTTTGTTGTTGTTGCTGTTGTTTTTTTTCAACATCGCAAAGTTTAAAACAGAGAGTAAACACAGGCTCAATCAACTGGGTAACCCCATCATCCAGTTTCAGATGGATCCTTTCGACAGTCCCACCTCTACTGCCAGGGCAAAAGCCAGCCTAAGTAGGAACTGAACACAGAGTTTATGGTGAATTTCTTTCTCACACCTCACGTGACACAACTGACTACTTTTTTGAAAGCAGGTATTTCACCAATTTCATCTCTATTCTTTGGTACTCCTAAATACCCCAAATGAAAAAATGCTATGATTTAAGCTCAAAAACATAACTCCTCAGGGTGCCTGGGTGGCTCAGTGGGTTAAGCCTTTGCCTTTGGCTCGGGTCATGATCTCAGGGTCCTGGGATCAAGCCCCGCATCAAGCTCTCTGCTCAGCGAGGAGCCTGCTTCCCCATCTCTCTCTGCCTCCCTATCTGCCTACTTGTGATCTCTCTCTGTCAAATAAATAAATAAAATCTGGGGGGGGGGGAACCTCCTCATTAAGCTACATTTATGATCGTATTTTTGGTAAGTAACTATTCTGCCCCTGCAAGGAAAGAAAACTGATAATGCATTTGGGATTTAAAAAAAAAAAAAAAAAAAAAAAAATTAGCATGGGGTTAGATGGAATTATGGCTGCAGTACACCATATGGCCAAAAAGGATATTAAAAAATGTTCTAGGGGAAAAAAAAAAAAAACTGGGTGGCTTTGCTTATGAAACCAGAAGTTCTTTGTGCTGTGCTTAATGTCTTAAAGTCACTGTTCTCACATGCAGATCGGAATGTTTTTATAATGACTCTTGATTTGATTGTTACCCCAGGTTTAAATTAAAACTTGAAAAATTAAAATATTTATGCCTATCTACAAGATAGAATGTCTTCTTTGGGCTGAAGATGCATAGTCATTCTACGGACTATACAGGGGTCTGAAAACTACCACCCACAGGCCAAATCCACAGTGCCATCTGCTTCTGTATCGCCCAGGAGTGAAGAATGGCTTTTACATTTTTAAAGAACTGTTTAAAAAAAGATCTATATGCTACAGAGACCATGACCCCCAAAGCCTAAAATATTTACTATCCAGCCCTTTACGGAAGAGGTTTGCCAACCCCTAAAATACAAGAAATAAAAATTTTAAAAGGGGATAGGGATCCATTTGTAGAAACTTAATGTTTTCACATAGGTTTTATCTCCTTAGTGGTGTACACATTATAAAACAAAGTAACTGAAAGAGCTTGACCTAAAAGCTGAACTACAAGAATAAAATCTTACCCAGAAAAGAAAAGGGAAAAAAAAAAAAAAACAACTAGAAAGGGGAAATCAGAAGCACTGGAAACAGAAAGAACCCGCATTCCATAGATCAGGGTTTCTCAACCTCATACGATTGATGTCTGGAGTTAGACCATTTGCTGCTGTTGGGGGTTATGCTGTATACTGTAGGACGTTCAGCAGCATCCCTGATCTCTACCCAGGAGATGCCAGGAGGAACTGCACCCAAGTTATGCCCACACAGTGTCTCTGGATGCTCCCCAATATCCCAAGGGGCACAATTACTCCCCAGTTGAGAATGACTGCTATAGCTTATTGTCCTTTTTTCTTACCACCTTCAGTATTAGCAAAAGACACTACACCCCAAATATGTTTTCTCTATCCCCATAAGAAATAGAAAGAAAACACCACCAGCAACAGTAAGAACAAGCCAGAATCCTGTCAACAGAAGTACTGCACAGTGAACCTGAGAGTTCTGAGTGTAGTAGCTGGGCGTAAGAACCAGACCAGACTTACCTAAAACGCTGTGCCTGCTGAGCTAGTGGTCCTGGATACCTTCTGTTTGGAGACTGGTACAGCTGGGAAAGGATGGCCTGATTGGTTTTTTGGCTTGGATTATTAGCAAACTTTACAGTGATTGGCTCTGTGGCACCAGGAGGTTTCTGGCCATTTAGGCCTTTGATAGCTTCTTCTGCCTCAATCCGCTTGTCAAATCGAATAAACCCTACACCCCTTGATATGCCTATTGGTAGATTTGGGTAAGGATTTGGGAAAGAGGGAGCGGAAGGAGAAGGGAGGGAGAGAAGAAAGGTTAAATTAATTTTTCCTTTTCAGAAACATGTCTTCACCCACATAGAACATCTGCCACAAAACCACAGGAGGAGGAAAGTTTCACCTTACCTTAGTAGCAATTCAATCTAGAATCCCAATTTTGTATTTTTTTAATGCATCTACACAATCTCAATACCCACCATTATAAGCCTACACAAATAGAAAGCACGCAAATATATCCATGTTCTCCCTACCTGCTGCCTTCTTTCTCCCCCATAGACTCCCTTGTCTTTAATAATGTCAACAATAGCATGCCTGATTTCTACTTCTCAAATTATGGTATCAGATAAGCAGCTCAGTAATGAAGGGCACAGTAGCTTCCTTTCTTGTAAGGGGGGAGAAAAGAATCAGGCATTTACTAAAAATTCTAAAAAGCTATGCTAAAAATACATCACAGTGGTTGAAAGATATTTCAGCTAAATTTTTAAATAATAAAATTCTACTTAATAATATTACAAAGGATACTGGCCTGCTAAGAAAAATGTCTGAAGAGGCTTTTCTGGTTCCCTAAACTCCCCCAACTGGTTTTAACTAGCTAAACTTTATGAGAGAAACAATATTATAAGGAGAAAAAGGGATAAAAGAAGACCTATATTTTTAAAATAAAGAAAATAGAAATAAAGCCTCAAAGCTTTCTGGCTCTAGCAGTATTACTCCTATGGAAATGCCGTTCTCTGTCTCGTGCTCTCTCCCCACTCTGAGAGACAAGAATAGGGAAGCAGGGGGATGGCCAAATACCCGTCCAGCTTTTGAAAAATGGCAGAGAAAAACCCAACGCATTCCATTTAATTAGCTTTAATGGGCTAGCTGAGGTAGCCATAGCTGGCCATCCGGAGATAAAGAGTTGTAGGGAAACACTTTCTTGGCAAGCAAACTGGTACTAGCTGTGCTAGCTTAGGACTAGTAGCTAGAAAAATCTAGATGATTCAGAGCATATAAATGAAGACTAGAACGAGAGGTTATTGAGAAAGATAGGCTGAGAAAATGTACTCGACCATCATGATTTATAGGAACTTTAAAAAAGAATGAAGTTCTACTTGCTTTGTAATTAACACTGTGTAAGTTCACTGGTGTAGAATTTTTTTCTAAGGTGGAGAGGCATTTCTTCCAGACACCTATCTCAGCCCATACCACTTTTCCTTTCCTATTTAAGTTATATCAGTTGTACATTATTACTACCTGATGACTAACAAAATTGCAGGGTTTTCTTTTCCATTTCAGATAAACTGAATAATTTCGCCTTGAAAGTCTTAAGTAGAAAGATTAAAGATAAAATGGTGAGATGATAGTAAATATATTCTTTTAGTTATCCACTAACATGAAGAATTAATAACCCCTAGAACTTAACTATTCCGTGAGGAAAGCATTAGGTTAGCACTGCAATAGCCTCCACACAGGCTGAGTCACCCAAATCTGAGGTCCTCTAAATTGAGCATGCATCAGAAAAACCCAAAGAGGGGTGCCTGGGTGGCTCAGTGGGTTAAGCCTCTGCCTTCAGCTCAGGTCATGATCTCAGGGTCCTGGGATCAAGCCCCGCATCGGGCTCTCTACTCAGCAGGGAGCCTGTTTCTCTCTCTCTCTGCCTACTGGTGATCTCTCCGTCAAATAAATAAAATCTTTAAAGAAAGAAAGAAAGAAAGAAAGGAAGGAAGGAAGGAAGGAAGGAAGGAAGGAAGGAAGGAAAAGATTAACCCAAAGAGGGTTGCCTGGATGGCTCAGTCAATTAAGCATCTGACTCTTAGTTTTGGCTCAGGTCATGATCTTATGGGTCATGAGATGGAAAGTCTGGCTTGGTACTCAGTGGGGAGTTTGCTTGAGATTCTCTCCCACTGCCCCTCTACCCACTTATGAGTACATGCTCTCACATGCTTGTTCTCTCTCTGATATAAATAAATCTTTAAAAAAAAAAGAGAGAGAGAGAGAGAGAGAGAGAAAGAAAGAAAATAACCGAAAGGCTTGGTATAATGCCCACCTTTAAGAGATGGGACTTCTGTATCAGAAGTGAAATCTAGGGGCGCCTGGGTGGCTCAGTAGGTTAAAGCCTCTGCCTTCGGCTCAGGTCATGATCCCGGGGTCCTGGGATTGAGCCCCGCATCAGGCTCTCTGTGCAGCGGGGAGTCTGCTTCCTCCTCTCTCTCTTTCTCTCTGCCTGCCTCTCTGCCTACCTGTGATTTCTGTCAAATAAATAAAAATCTTAAAAAAAAAAAATCACTACTGTAAAAAGCATGAATGATATGAACCCCCAAATAAGGTATTTCTGTTGCTTTAAGCAAATTTATCTGGATTGCTAGACCTGGATTTCTTCTATTTAACCAACTAACAGTCTGTGTGATATAGCAAAGTGACAGAACATACACGGATGATTACAAAATGCAGCTATGATGAAAAGGCAGTTTTCTTATATTTCTTCCCTAGACTAAATTTTCTTCATACAGCCAAACCTATAGGCCATTCTCCCAGGCATGTATATGAAGGTAGATATCTTTCTACCCAAAACTCTTAAGGATGCTGCTTCTTATGTATGAGGCCCATTAACAGCACAGGGGAGCAGAACATGACTGCTTGTGATCAAACTCAGATCTTCACTTGAAGAATTAAAAACTTAGCCTGATTTTTATTCTGTAGTTAATCTACTGCCCCTGTTGGTGTTTTTTTCGTTTGTTTGTTTTGCTTTGTTTTTTTAAGATAAGAGCAGAAATAAATGTTATATAGAAACTAAAAAGACAACAGAACAGATCAGGGAAACAAGGAGCCACTTCTTTGAAAATATCAACAAACTGATAAATCTCTAGCCATATACATCAACACAAAAAAGAGAGAAGACTCAAAATCAGAAGTGGAAGAGGAGAAATAACAGACCCACAGAAATACAAACGATGATAAGAGATTATCCACTGCTTCCTTTATAGAAAAAAACAGACATCGTAATACACGATGATACATCTCCTCTTACGGTAGCAGGAGAGAGAGAAAAAGGAGAAAGAAAACAGGGAAAGTGAAAGGAAAGAAAAGGAAGAAACACAAAGAAAATTAAAGAGGAAAATCTATCTATGTTTTCCCCCAAAATCTTCATGTGACCGCTTGAGTATATGGTAATACAGCCAATTTTCCCCTCCTTACCATGTTTCTCCATTTCTGCTCTTTTTAAAAAGAATAAGCATTGTTTTTATAATAGAAAATTATAATTTATTCTTAAAATCCATGGTCAAACCTATATAGCTAGCTTTTCTTTAAAAGCTTTGGCAGAAGAGCACCCCTACAAAAGTTTTAATAAACCTATTAGTCTCCTCATTTCGGTTGGGTCAAAAGTTATACCAGGCATAAAATAAATTTTCAACATTCAAAATGTCAAACTCTGACACATGCCCGCATAACACAGGATGGACCTAGAAACCAGCCTGAACAGCTAGTGTGGACACAGGGTCATGCTCCCTTAGAGAACAAGGTACATACTGCTGCATTAAACTATGCTTTTTACAAGAAAAAAGACTATTTATTAGAAGGAGTACTTTACGAGGAGGATAAGGGCTTTTTTCACACAGAAGCTTGGAGATGAGGATTATATCATCTACAAATTTATTACATGCCATAAAACAGACTTCAAAACTGCCCCTTCGGGGTACAAATGACGCAAGCTCGCTCACCCCATTCCACAACCTATTTTTATCCATGCAGATTTATGAACAATTCCCGCAGAAAATTGTGTTTTCTGGTCCACATATACCCTTGGTGTGTTCCAGAGGCAAGATCACTGTATGGAAAGGCAGAGTATTTCACAGTCTGCCACTCAGAAAGTGTCAAAGATTGTCTGGAGCAACTGCCTACTTACCGGTGACCTGGTCAACAAGAATACGAGAAGTAATGATGCGTCCATATTGTGAAAAAAGCTGCTCCAACTCCTTCTGGGTCATTGTTTTCGGAAGTCCGCTGACATACAAATTCGCATCTCTGATAGAAGCCGAACTTGGGCGAGCATAGGAAACCTAGGAAAGGAAAATGGAATTAAGCATCTACACACACTCAGTTACCTCCCTTCAAAAATTCAAAGACTGTCTAAAGTTAGCAGCTTTTCCATACAGAGCACGTAACAAACAATGAAGTTAAAGCAAGTCTGGCGTTAACAGTTTTACTCATTTCTGGAGAAATGCTCAACAAATGGGAAATGCCACTCCCCTGGGGGAGAGAAAAGGGAGTATTTATCCCTAGGTTTGCAAGTTTTCAAAACAAACCACACAGCACAGCAATAGGTTGTCCTCAGTGGGGCCAAACCCTTAAACTAGGAATGTAGGCTCAATAATTAAGTTTAAGGACTCTAAATTCATCCAACACATTTCTGTGACCTGTTTTTGAGCCTCTTCCATCTCTGCTGGTGGTGGTACAAAGTTTCTAAAAAGTCACCCTAGTATCAGTAAGTATGCTTTTTTGATTCATTATCAAAATAACTTTCTATCATCCCTAAACTCCTACAAATTTAAGCACTTGAATGCGTTACATCCCTTGTCACTCTTTGCTTATTATTTTCTTGTCCACAAGTCTCTGTAGTGTTGTTTTTCCAAAACGTCTTTAGTCCCTTTATTGCCTCTACCTACCATCCTTTCAAAAAGCTTCCTCTCTTTAAGACATAATGTCCAAAATTTTAGAAGGATGGAAGACAAAATAAGGTTGCCTTATTTTGTATTTATTTGTAATTATTTGTAATTAACATTCTTCATGTAAGCTCCATGCCCTAAGGAACTACATCTCTTTTTCTTATAATGATCATCCTTAATATCTTGGCATGTGATAAATGCTTGAATATTTCCTGAGTAAAACCCATCTCATACCCCACTGATCCTGTGGGTTCACACCAGCTTGGTATACCACACAGGATTTAAGGGACAGTTCAGGCAGTCATCAAGAGCCTGTCCAAATTATAATTGATGGCTCTTTGCTTAGAACTATCTCTGCCATTTTTCAGATAGCTTTAAGTCTCATGTGCTATTCCTTACCACATTGCCTCTGGTTTAATTCTGAGCTTTCCTGGACTATCTTACTGCAAGAACTTCACAACATACCCGTCCCCCATTTTTCAGATCATTCATAAAAATGGCCAGTGGGTCTAACTCTGATTTGTTCAGGTACCATAACATGACAACTTCTGCTTACTTATCTATTAGTATCCACCTTTAATCTAGTCCGTTGCTCATTACATTACATTACAAAGGCAACAACAAAAATCATCTTTTCAATTTAAACAAGCTTTTTGGTATTTTCAAATATTTTCTCCATGGTTTAAATTATGTCCACAGTGTTATCAGCTTTTTATTTTTGGCTTTTCAGGGGGAGAAAAAAAAAGCTAGGATTTATACTCCTTTATAACAGTCTTGCTCTTTCATCTCTGCTCCACCAGTGTTAACATTTAATATTCTTATCCTTTATTCAACAAATTTGCTCATTAACAAGTGAAAATACACCTGTTGGTCCAAACACGGTATCTGAAGTCAAGTGAGCACTGTCCTGTCCTACACATACAAGGAATTTGGAATAGTGGTAGAGAGCAGATAGATAACTATTCACATGTGCTTTGTCTCTACGCCTAAACACCTAAACACTTAAGAAGAATGAAGACTGGGGAACTTAAATGTAAGTGTAAAGTAAGAAATGAAGGCAAATTCCAAATGATCACCAAAATAATTCAAGTGGAATCTAGTCTTGGGGCTGCTATAAACTGAAAAAACAAAGCAAATGAATTACACATGCACTCAGTGGTATGAAAAAATGAATAACCAGTTTCTTTTCTAAAGCACAATTCTCAATTATCAGGGTAAGCTAAAAATCCCACCACTTAAACTTGCTTTCAGTGCAGGGAGCGCTCAGCAAGTCAGCTGTTCGGCTGCTCCGGGTCACATGACTCAAGCGTTCCCTTTAGGAAGAGCCACTTCCCACGGGCACCAGAGTAAGCATCTGTACATTTTCAAAGTTGGGAGGCTCCCTTCCAAGGGCTGATGAAGCAGGCCTGGGAGGCAGGCAGCCACTCCATGAGCTCAAGCAAGGCGTGAGGTAATGTAGTTCTAGGTGACAGCTCTCTAACCAGTATGCCTGGGCTCAAAACTACATGCCATTCATTAAAGGTTCTGTGAACTTGCATAAATTATGTAAGTCTATTACCACATAACTGTACCTTCTTTGTATGGTTATTAGGAATAATTAACAAAATAACTTCTAATCTACATAAAATTCTTAACACAGAACCTAAAAACCTAGGTGACTATAAATACTATTTATCTCTACAAGCATCTGAGAATATAGGTAAAGACACAGACCATTAAAGTTGAAAGCAACCTGAATCCATTACTGTGTTCCAGAATAATTTACTCATGCAGTGACATTTACTGCTCTGTGCATTTCAGAGGTGTGTGGGTGGAGTGTTTTAAAAGTTATCCTAAAATATATTTAGGAAAACGGGTTTATATTTAGTGCTTATATAAAAGCTTTGAAAACATACTTGGGTCAGTTATGTTATCTGCTTTTTTTTTTTTTCTTCAATGTCTGGTCTTAAGTTTACATTGCTTCTTTAATTCTCAGCTTGTATTGACAATATTTTATTTTCTGTTGATGCTCTAGCATCTGGGGCCTTGATCCTGGAGAGACTGCCCCTCCAGGTAAGCTACTTCCTGGGAGACAGTAAATGACCCCCGTGAGCATGCCTTTGATATATGAACAACCAACTCAGAGCCCACACCCGTAACTCCTTTATCAAATTCTCACATACCACGCCTATTCCCCCCCTGTCCTCACCCCAGGGGGCCAGATGCCTGACAACTACCCCCCACCAAGCTAGAGTCCTCCAAAATTATTCACACTAACTAGTGCTAAACTTATTCAGCACACCTACTCTGCTTCCCCCATTTCCTTTCCACAAGGAACTCTAGTAAAAGCTCTGGGCCATGCTCTGCCCTCCTGACTGACCATCCCTGATGCCTCCCCATGAGACCCTACATGTCATGCTGACATACCCTGTTTCTAAAGACCTGTAACTATAAACTTCTTCCTTCATAACGATAACTTCCATGTCTGCATATCCTACCATACCTGATTAAAAGCAATCCTGGGTACATTTTTAGAATACGGGCACATTAAAAGGGCTCCAAGAATCAATAGTAAGCCTCTGCAAAAGAGTATTTTTCAATAACTTTGTCAGAAACTGGTTCCCATCACCAAAGGCAGGACAGAGGTAACTACATTGCATATAAACTCACAGTAGTAACAAATAATATTTCCATTTAATTTACACATAGTGACTTACAAGACTTCACCATGTGAAAGCATTTTCAAATAGAGTGCTTTGTTTGTGGTAGGTAAGGCACACATTAGTATTTTATAGCTGGGAAAATAGGTAAATAACATGCCTAATGTTACATACCCCTGGATTCAAACTATGATCTTCTGACCCCATGTCCTTGCAGCCTTGTCCCGTTTTCTTTCTACAATTTACCACACTATAGTAACTTTTGTTCTGAAAGTTTGGAAAAATTAAATGAATCTTGGTTGTTTCTTACACACACCACACACACAGTGAAATTGAGCTAAGACAGAAGAAAAGAGGATGACACTAGAAATTATAGTTAAGTCAAAGTTATTTTATTTCATTTTCCATTAATATTTCTAAAAAGTAACTTCTCCCAAGAATGAGCAGTCACTAATTGAGATTCACTGCAGAAACTGCATGATAATTAGAATTTTTAAATTAGTTTTATTACTTTCTAATTCTTAGAATGAATTAAATGAGCAATATATCTCCACTCTACCCCCTCATCCACTTCCAAGAAATAAAAGTGTAAAAAAGGGCAAACATCCCTCTTCCAGACCAAGGGGCCAAGCCTCACCCCTATACCTCTGTTTCTCAGGATTAACAGGCCCCTCCCCTGCTCTATCAAAGATGTCACTGTCAATAACATCCTCCTTTCTAAAACAAGAAAATATTTCTTCTTCTTCCTCTTCTGCTGCTGCTGCTTCTTCTATCTCTAAAGATTATCAATAGAATATACTTAGATCCAAGTAAGAAAAAGACTCCCCCAGTAGGATAAGGACTTGTATTTGGAGATTCAAACAGGCTTCCAGACAGAATTTTTTTTAATTTATTTTTTTTAATAAACATATAATGTATTTTTATCCCTAGTGGTACAGGTCTGTGAATCGCCAGGTTTACACATTTCACAGCACTCATCATAGCACATACCCTCCCCAAAGTCCATATCCCCACCACCCTCTCCCGTCCCCCCCCCCCCCCCCCACCCCCCCTCCGTTTTTTTAGATTTAGTCTTTTATGGTTTTTCTCCCCCCCAATCCCATCTTCTTTCATTTTTTCTTTTCCTCCCCCCCAACCCCCGCCACATTGCATCTCCACTTCCTCATATCAGGGAGATCATATGATAGTTGTCTTTCTCAGATTGACTTATTTCCCTAAGCATAATAACCTCCAGTTCCATCCACATCCCAGACAGAATTTTTTATCTAGCAATTATCAGCAACCTTCTCCATTCTGATTTTTCTGTGGAGGTGAAGCTTATACTGGTGCCTTGAATCACTACAAGAATCACTCTTGAGCTATCTTAAACCTCAAAGTGTTAAATCTATTTTTATGGTTCTTTAAAGTTAAAACATCTTGGAGAAGACCCAAGAGATGGTTTTTGTATTATGGCAAATTATGTATTAGAAATACTTCAATCCAATGAACCTCCAGCATATGTCCCAGTGGGGTCAAAATAGCTTCTTCCTTCACCAACTGCAAGCTGTTCTCCTAATCTACATTCACTGGATTAATAGAATGGGTTTGGATTTTAAATTTTCACTGCCATTTAAACAGGTGAATATTTAATGCCTGAGGAGCAAGGTTATGAAATGTCAAAACTACTAAGTGAAGGATCTAATTTAAGAGGCAGCCAGAGAGTCTGCAATTTAAATATTTAAAGATGATACAGGGAGTACAACACTGAACACCAATCTACTCCAAAGATAGCAATTTAAAATTCAGGTTTATTTTGGAATTTCTCACAACCCTACAAGTGATATAATAAACAAAGACAAGCAATACTGAGATTTCTTGAGGGGAAGGAAGGGAAGCAGTTAGGAGTACCAGGCAAATAAATGCACTAGCCAATAGTTTCTCAAATTGTTCTTCACAAATGAGATCACACTGGACAAAACAGAGATAAAAATAGATTTATCAAAGTAATTAGGTCTTGAAAATGGAATAGTTTGAAACACAATATATTCCTTGTAATTAAAAACTCATTTCTTCATCAGCAACTAAAACTAATTATACATTAAACATTCAAGGACAAGTAACCTATATTAAGAATGGGCTATCAAAACACAAGTTAATCAAAATACATAGAATTAAAAAAGAAATGAAAATATCTTATGGATTGAAAATGTCTTATGGATAAGAATTAGTACTTTATTAATCGTAAATAGTGAAGTTTAAAATCCCAGTACATTGCTTTTAATAGAAGTCCATTGCAATGCCTTTGTCCAAAAACACAACTGCTCTCATTTCTCTGATTCATCAAGGGAAGATCAGTGACAGTGGACATTAATACCAACAGATTAAAGAGATAAGGTCTATAAATGAACAAAGCAATTCCTTCTTTATTAAACTAAGGACATTTGAAAAATCTCCCACTGGCAAGATCACCATTGAACAACGTCTATCACTTGTCAATTACTGACCCAGGACTACAAACATTAAACCTGAAAATTATATACTTGCCACTTCAGACTTTTTTGAAAAGCTCCATTCAATGTCTTCAGCTGAAAGGAGTGGACAAGGTCACGCTTGTGCCTATTTAAACTAAGAATTAATTGCTGTTCATATCAAAAAATGGAGTCTTGATGGGACTGTCTGAAAAATGACTATCTCTCTAAGTGAAAGTTAGCTCTGGCTCTGGTAGAATGTAGCAAGGGTCTCATGGCAGCATTAAGCCTGCCTCTACAGACAGGTGGCTACACTATACCCTCCAAAAGAGCTCAGAAGTTAAGAACATAGAAGGATGGGATCTCCAACCACAATTCAGGCCACAGACCTCAAAATTCACCCAAAAGGAAGAATTGTACTTTTATCTGCTTCTAAACGCAAAATCCTGCCAGAAACAAGTCTCAAACACACATCAAGGCATATACATATCACAGTCTAAGACTGAGTTTTTTAAGGGCAGGCATGTTTCATAAAGGGTTGCAAATGAGTAACCCTGAGAGAACAAAGCATATGGAAATAAGTCCATAAGAAATTAAAGATTAGCTCTAGCAAAGGTGTTGGGAGTTAAAAGCAATAATCACCCCTAGCAGGAAGGCTTAAAAAGGGTATTATAGATTAGGGGAGTTACCTTTAATAGGTATTCCAAGATGTGGAATTCAGAAAACTACATCAGTGGAAAACGCACGTGAGACCTCAAATTTTACTGAGACTTGATTTGCTGAATGCTTTAAGTCTCATAAAGAGCTTTTAATTCAAGCAACACCAGAAACACATCTGACTGTGTTCTTCTCTGCTTCAAATCCCTCAAGGGCTCCCTAATGCTTTAGGATTAATTTCAAATTTCTTAGTTCTTTATGCTCAGGGCACTGACTTCCCTTTTCCATATAAGCAAACACAACCTTCAGTAGTTTTCCAAACTTTCCTCTCTTACTTCCCTGTGTTAATATAACCTGCTCCTCCCACTTATCTAAATGTGAGTCTCTTCGGACTCGACAAGGGCATCACTGAGTGCCTCACGTCCACTCTCACCCGCCTACTTCAGTCGGAGATGGTACCCTTGTTAGTACCTACCTTGCATCACACATATTCTCATCCACACTGAGCAAACCAAGATACACTTGTCTCTCATCACTGCCTTATGTCCTTGAAGCAATAAATCTTGTCTTTACCTTACTCTGTACACCCTGGTACCTGCCGCACATTTACTGTAATGAGGATTTATAATCACACACAAAGTAGGGAAGCTTCATGTTTGAAATCTTGTCTAAAAGTTAAGAGGGGCCATAATCTGCTTTGTATATAGCAAATGTCATATGTGATGATACTCTGTGCACACTGTGCAGATGCCATTAAACACGTGAAGAATGAAGTTTCATTTCACAAATTGGGGACTCAAATCCCCAGAGACAGTAAAATTTTTGATGGAATAATATGTTGCTGAGAGGAGTGAAGGTCTTAATTTTGGAGCAAAAAGAAGAGATCATTTAGCCCAATTCCTTGATTTTTAGGAAAGAGGGAGGCTGAGGCACACAAAGGTGATGTGACTTGTCCAAAGACGCAGAGCAAGGGATTTTCCACTACCCCACTGGGCTGCAACACAGTCTGAAATTATACAAGTTTGTACAAAATGACAATTACTGGGAGGATGATCGGACATTTACAAGGAAATAGCAGAAGAGATACGTAAGAAGGTAAGAACTTTAGCTCTGCTGAAGTTTTTCTTCTATACACATAAGAAAATATGAAATACATTAAAATGGGTCTTTTCCTTAGGACAGTTCCTGTATTTCTTCTACTAGTATCGCCTGATAGCCATTTAAGAAATGTCTGAGGGGCGCCTGGGTGGCTCAGTGGGTTAAAGCCTCTGCCTTCGGCTCGGGTCATGGTCCCAGGGTCCTGGGATCGAGCCCCGCATCGGGTTCTCTGCTCAGCGGGAAACCTGCTTCTCCCTCTCTCTCTGCCTGCCTCTCTGCCTGCTTGTGATCTGTGTCTGTCAAATAA
>NW_019154154.1:5153552-5157527 GCF_002288905.1 Enhydra lutris kenyoni | reverse complement strand
CATGGTCCTAGTGTCCTGGGATCGAGCCCCACATCGGGCTCTGTGCTCTGCGGGGAGCCTGCTTCCACCTCTCTCTATCTGTCTGCTTCTCTGCCTACTTATGATCTCTGTCTGTCAAATAAATAAATAAAATCTTAAAAAAAAAATATGACACCAGGAATAGGAAACAAGTAGGGCTTCTGAAGGCTGAAAGATTCAGTCAAACTTCCATCAGGTAGGAAATAAGGGGGAGGTAGAGCTGGTCTAATTCATAGGCCTCACAGAAAGGCTTCCTGGAGAATGAGAAGATGGCTTTTTTGGTAAAATAATTGTTCTCAGGAAACCCTACTTTGCTCTTGGACCTTAGATTCCTCTATGTCTCATTTCACTTGCATACTAAAAACATCATTACTTAAGGGCAGATTTCAGAATTTTCTTTACCAGAAATACAAATCACACATTTTCTTTTTTCCTCCCTTCCTCCCTCCTCACCCCGCCTTCCCCTCTCCTCCCCTCCCTTCCTCCCTCCCTTCCTCCCTCCCTTCTTTCCTCTCCCCTCCCCTCCCTTCTCTTCCCCTCCCTTTCCCTCCTCCTCCCCTCCTCTTCTCCCTTGTCTTCCCTTCCCCATTCCCTTCCTTTTTCATTCCTTTCCTTTCCTTCTTTCCCTGCCTTCCATTTTTGTCCGACTATTCTAGAGTATGGGTAATAACAGACAAGAGCCCCATTTGACAGAAGTCTGAACTTTGGGAGGCAAACTACTTTCTGGTCGCATAGAAATACTTACTTGATTACAACCATTTGTCAGTTCAGTTTGTGGAAGCAGATTAAGCCAGAAAGCTGCCAATATTTTTCCATATTCAATTCTTTCTCTCCATTATGGAAAGGAAACCAAAGTACTTGGGAATTAAAAACCTCTTTGATTCCAGAGCAACGGTGTTGCTCAATTTGGAACTGGCAAGGGGTATAGAGGTACAAAGGAAATGGATATAGAAAACAGAAATTCTAATTTTCCTTCTAGCTCAGATGGAAGCTTTTAGGATCATGCTTTTAGGATCCCTAGAAGAAATAATTGGAACTTGGAGTGTGATGACCAGACATTACTGGGATGTTTAGGGAATGCTTTTGCTATGATCCTTAACTTCTAATCTATATTCTGACACTTTTGCAGTGTAAATATATGTATTTATGTTATTATGTATTAAATCTACATTTAAATATTACATATTTTAAAATATAATTATGCACAATATATAATTATTAGAAATGTGTTTTAAAATATATTTAAAATATACAAATATATATTCAGTTATATATATATATATATATATAAAACTAAAAATACAACAGAAATAAGGACATTTTGCATTTTCTAGAGGGAACAAGTTTGAGAAATACATGAAAATGAAAGTATAGGAAAATTGTGTCTGTGTGTATTTTTACTTGTTGAATTTGTTTGTAGTTTCCCTCAAGAACATGTTTCAACAGACGTTGGTTGATAGTAAGTGATCTTTCAACCCAGAACAAAAATGAAACAAGTAACTCTAATCAAACAAACTGTTAATAGCCTCTGGTTAGTCAGTTGTCTAGCCAAGTTTTTCTAGCCAAGTTTAAAAATCAGTAGTGGCCACTCTAAATTTGAGTATAGTTATAAAACAGCAGACTTAAACACATTCTCAAAGATGAGAACTTTTTTTCAGTAATACAAATATGTCAGAATCTGGGGGTGGGGAAAGGAATCAAAACCTCAAAGAGAATTAGGGTGTTTCATGTTAGATACATAAAATGTACTCAGAAAAACTAATGACAAAGTTATCAAGTACCAGTGACCAAGTTACAAATGAAGATTTCAGTAATTTGGTCTCAAAAATTCTTATGCTTATGAATGATAGATTTATATTGTATTTGCCTAATGTATCTAATGCCTATCATTCAGTGGAAGCATCCTCAGAATTAGGAACTCCATTGTTTACCCATCTTGCCATCTAAGATTCTGAGAACCAGAGACCTCAAGAGGAAGTGTTGTTGTCCAGTAGTTAGAACTCTAATTTTGCACTCAGACACAGGTATGTTCAAACCGTGACTCAATCACTCGTCTCTGAAACAAGTATTTCTTCTTCCAAAATTTCACTTTACTTGTTTTTGCTGTGGGGCTACTCATAGTGCCTACTTCATTGTATTTAATTATCCTCATAGGATAACTAGAAGATTATAGAATAATAAAAACATTGTAGCTAATGTATATAATACCTAGTATAGAGTAACTATTGAATATTCCCATTTTAGTGTAATATATAGTAGCTAATAAAGCTGTTATGACTCTTGGGTTTTGGTTTGTTTAACTCATTTGTTACACTATTAGTGAGGTCACAGCCTTACAGAGATTCATATATAGTCCACATATTTTTATGAAACATCTATTAAATGTAAGTTACATCATTGCTTTTTATAAAATAGGAAAATATAACATCGGTCCTGTTCCTAAGAAGCTTATAATCAAGCAGGGGGTACAATGACTAGTCACAAGATGCTGTAATAAAAGATAAATTGTGGTAGGCAAAATCAAATAGGAAAAAAGTCCTGTGGTTGTAAGAATGAAAGGGAGATACCTTTGACTTGGTGGAAGGTGATCAATAAACATAGTTACTCTATTTGCAATAGTTATTGCTAACTCCAAATCCAAAGCTCTCTTGCAGAGCTAAATAAATAAGTCTTTTAAAATATAAGAGAATCACAGAATGATTTATTAAATCTATTAACATTCACATGAAATCTCTTTTGTTAAAAATAAATAGGAAGGAAAGGAAAAGAAAAACTACTGTAAAAAGTTAAGACTCTATGACTATATTGTGCTTAAGGCAAGTGGACCTCATTGAGAAGGAATCTATGGCTGATTAAAATATGAGCTATCCCATTAATCACACAATACATTAGATAATAAATTGTGGTTGTTAACTTGATATGCACCATTGAACATGGAGAAAATATCACATAGGCAGACAAGTGCACCAAAGTATGACAATGTAATAGCTTGTGGATATATTCTTTTTGTAAATATGTCTGCAGCACATCCAGTGTCTTACTAAACTATGCTGTAAAATAAGGTTATTCTTTAAGTCACAGAGATTAATGCTGCAGATTTTTCAACACTGAAAAAAATCATACATTTGAATAGAAGGAAGGGTGAGATAGAAATTAATGTTTTTCACTCAGAGTGTGTCATTCTAATATCTCATTCAATTTTCTAAGGGAGCTCTGAAGATGTTAGATTAAAAAAATGTTTTGGAAAAAGAAAATCCAATAACATATTCCACTGACAGATAATTATGTGAGCTAATTTCAAGGACTAGTTTGAACCATGATAGGATATTTAACTCTTCTGTGTGGATCTAGTGAGCCCACCCTGAAAATTTGCTGATAGCACATATAGGAAATATAAACAGTGCTATACATTCTATAGGCCAGCGGTCCTTTTTACAGAAAACCATAGATTTCTTTCAGTTTTGATTTGTTAAATATGTAAATGTAACATTTAACTGATTGTTAAACATAATTTTCACCTGGTCTTGTGTTTCCAATTTTCTTGACGAAGTAACACATTGAGCAACTTGACCAGGTTTCACTGTGAATATTATCTTCTTATATGCTGGTGTGTTGTCCAACATTGCAGCCAACTAGCCACATTTGGCTACTAAGTACTTGAAGCATGGTTAGTCTGAACTGATATGGCTGTCAGTATTAAATACACACCAGATTTCAATGACTTAATTTAAAACAGGCAAGATATCTCATTTGGATTTAATAAAATGCATCAGTTACACCTATTTCTTTTATACATATTTATACATATTTATATACATTTTATACATTTTATACATTTATTACATTTTATACATATTTATACATATTATATATATATAATATATATATACTGATTACCAAATTCTGTTCCCCATTCTTACAGGTTGCTCATATTAGTAAGAGTACAAAAAATCTAAA